>NC_133654.1:196253466-196496565 GCF_009905375.1 Apium graveolens | reverse complement strand
AATTATCTCGGTCATTTTAACATGATTTATTTTCAGAATATTAATGTTGCAGTGACAAATAATTCAATCAGTGATAACGGGTTAAAATTTGAATTGTTTCCCTTGATAAATGGAACAGTTTTTCCTTGAAACTCGGCAAATGGGTAAGTAATGATTACTGTTTTCTCGAGCCCAGTAACTATCCGTTATTACTGCATGTCTGACAGGTGTCCAACGGTAATATTTTTTTTGTATAAGTACAGCAGAGAGAAGATTTCTTTAATATTTTTAATTTCTTCATCTTTTATCTCTCTTCTTACTTTTACTCTCCTTCACTTTACTATTTCCGTTGTTTTCATACAGATATTATATCAAACACCTATCAGGCATACTTAATTCTCAATTTTTTTTCATGGCACCAAAGGATTTAATCATTGATGGAGCAAAGTTTGTTCCAAACAACTATGCTGCAATTCTTGATCATGCTGAAGCTCCATCTGAATTGCACTTTGTGCAAGATCTTCTTGCACATAGTGAGGTTGGGTATGCCTTAACTCAGCCTGAATTATTTTCAAGTCAACAAGTTCTGAGGTTCTGGAGGACTGGCATTTTTGATGATGGTGGTAACCGTGGAACTCCCAGTATTATCTTCCAAGTGGGTGATTCATCTTTTGTAGTCACTCCTGGTACAGTACGCAGGGCTTTACATCTTCCCGAGGATTGTACTTTCTCAGTTCTAGAGGACTCAGCCCTTTGGGAGTTAATGGCTGAATTGGGATATGAAAAGAGTCTGACGAAACTTGGACAGTTGAAACGGGCTAATATCAGAAGAGAATGGAGTTTCTTCTTTGATTGCATCACCAAAGCTTTTGGGAACAAATGTTCAAATTTTGATGTTATCCCAATTCTGAGTCAGCACATAGGGTATGCTATTATCCATCAAACTCATTTTGATTTTGCAACTGGAATCATTAATTTTATTGGGGATAGGATGATAGAGGATAGAGATGTTGTTTATTTTGCTAGATTCTGTCAACTTATTTACACGTATTGTACTACTGAACCCCAGTTAGTCAGCACTCAAACCCCACCTTTTAAGGTTGCAAAAAGGTACTTTAACGACCTGATAAATGCTAACACAAAGAAATCAATGGTGAGACAATTACAGATCCCTCAGTCTGTGAAACAGATTCTGGTAAATGCTGATCCTGCTACTTACAAATCTGTTTACTCAAATGTTCAACCAACTCACCATAACCAAAATCCATCAACCTCAGTACCTACCTCTCATTCTACTCCACCTACCCTCAGAACCTATCTCAAATCCTATCTCTCCACTTCACAGACTGCTCAACCTTCTTCTTCAGCACCTACTGTGAAGCCTACATCCTCTAAGACAAAGAGAACAAAGACTGTTCCTCAAACACCTCAAAAGAGGAGGAGATTTACTTTGAGAGATGAATCAGATTCTGAGGAACAGATTCCTTCTTCAGAACCTGTGGTGGTTGAAGCTGAGAAAGCAACTTCTCAGAAGGATTCTAACATTGGGGGTTCTAGGCTTCTCAAGAGGCTTAGACGTATGATAGTTCCTGAAACTCCCAAGGAATCCAAATCAATAAGGAAGTACAAGAAACAGAGGGCACAAAGGCCAGTTTCAGATGATGAGGAGGAAGCAGCTAAGGAAGGGGATCAGGAATCTCTGATCTCACAAGGCAAGGAATTTGCTCCAGTCACTTCATCTCCATCAACTCCATCTCAGGAAGCTGTATCTGACAAGGCTAACTCACCATCTGTGTCTCTTGTTGATCCAGGCACAAGTGCTGAAATTGATATTCAGAACCTGGTTGTGCCTGAAATACTTTTCTTAGAAGCTCCAACAGCAAATATTACTTCTACAACACCTGTTATTGATGTTGTTCAAACTCCAGAGTTATCAACAACACCTTCTCTGCATCAAGATGCTGATGATCAGATTTTAGGTGAGCATCAGGATATGGTTGTTGATCAGAACTTAGTATCAGATCAACAATTAAAGGATGATGAAGCCTCCATTGCTACTCACACTGTTGTCTTATCAGAAGATACTGATTCTTTAAGTTTCGATGTTGTAAATGTTGGAGATACTGGTGAGGCTGCTACAACTGTATATGCTGATGAAGCAGGTCCTTCAGGACATACTCCTCCACTGACTCTTCCTAAGTCTGAACTGGTAAAGGAGTTTGTTGTCATGGATGCACCAGTACCTTGGAGTGAAACTCCTGCAGGTCAGGAGTGGACTAAAGAATGGAACTCAGTTTCATGTGTTCCAAATGCTTTACATCTTGCTGAGCACTTGACTAAAGCTGATGAAATGTTAAATTCTGATGATTTTAAAACCCAGCTTAGAGTCACTGCATTGAGTACTAAACATCTACAAGGTCTTCATTCCAATACTCATGCAGAGCTACACAAGATTTAGGAGAACTTTATCAAACAGGAACAAGTTTGGAAAATTGATAAGAAAAAGTTCTTCCAACCTACCATTGACAGGGTTGCTTATATTGAGAAAACTCAAGAGAAGCAACAAGCTCAGATTGATCAAATTCTGACAAATCAAGCTTCTCAGCAATCGCAACTTACTGAAATCCAGACCTCAGTGGAACTACTTATCTCTCTTTTATTACCTGCTGATGCCAAAAAGGGGGAGAAGGTAATTAAGTCCAAATGCAAAACCAACAAGACACTGCAAGGAAAGGATGATGGAAAAGATGACCAAGGAACCTCTGGAATGGGTAGTGGTCATAGTCAAGGTAGAAGGTTTACATCAAGACAAGCTAGTCACAGAACAAGTTCTGATAATGGGGAAAGAATAAGTTCTGCTGCTGGTAAAAGGATAAGTTCTGATGAACTTCTAGATCTTGATGAGGAAATGTCAAGACAGTTATTTCTTCAAGAAAATCCAGTGATGGACTTGGAAAGTTTAAAGGAAGAAGAAGCCAGACTTAAATCAGAGAAAGTCACATCTAAATCTGAAGCTTCTGGTAAAAAGTTACTTCCAAAACCTAAAGGCATTGTGATCAAAGAAAGGATACATACTGAAGCAACTTTGGCTAGATCACAACCACAGATAGATCCAAGATCCAAGGGTAAAGAAAAGGTTGGTGAACCTATCAAGTCTTATGTACCTCCTGAGGAAGAAGAAATTACTAATGGAAAAGATGATCTTGCTCTAACTACAAGAAAAGTTCTTAAAACAACCTCTGACATGGCTCAAGTTGTTCAGAGTCAAGAAATTGTAAGTTCTGATATTCAGAAGAAGCAAGTAACCTCTGACAGTGCTCAAGTTAACTTGGTATCAGAAAATAGATCTAAAACACTCCTACCAGGATTCACTAAAGCAAAACAGACTCAATCTTTGAAGACTACTGCAAGTGGTTTTGAAGCAAGAGTAGTTACTGGAAAGGAAGCTAGAGATAAAACTGGATTGGGAAGTGCTGATGAAAGAAGAGTACACAACACTACCAATGATCCAACTTCCTTGAGTGAACCAGGTATTGGAGCAACTCCTGAGAGATTGAATCAACTGGAATCTGTACAGATGGTTTACCATACCTACTTGAAAGAATACATCATGTTGTATTTCATGACAGATGGTAGGGTTTATCATATAAGACAAAATGCCATTCCTTTGAAGTATTTTGAAGAATTGGAGCATGTACTTTTCTTACTTCAAGTGGATGACAGAATAACAGAGACTGCTGCAAACTACTTAAAAGAACAGATTCAGAGACAGAAAAGGCTTTATTCTGTTAAGTCTGACAGCATATATGTTCCAAAGTACAGAGATCACAATGGTGATATTGTTGATATGAAGCCTAATACTGCACAGATCAGAACGTATCTTGGTATTAAGGGACTTGAATTCAATCTTGAATCTGACAAAGCTTATGTCATAAGACTAGATCAGGAGTTAAGAAAAGCAAAGATTAATGATCTCAGAGCTGCAATCTTTCAAACTGGTGAAGATACTGCAGAGCTTAAAGGTGTTAAAAGGAGAATGATTGATGAACTAAGATATGCTGAGAAATGTTTGTTGAAGAACTATCTCAGAACAACTCCTGACATCAGAGAGATCAGAAAATGAAGAAGCCAAGTCGAAGATCTACAACTGCTTAAATTATGATATTTATACAGATTGAAGTTGTTATCAGAAGTTGAAATTGGTAAAAACTTTAAGGACTATAAGTTGTAGTTATCTAGTCTATTTGTCATGCATTTGTACTTAATGTTTTTGACAACATCAAATATCTGTTAAACTTGTATATTTTGTTAATTTACAAGTTGGGGGAGATTGTTAGATATATTTGATAATGTCATGGCTAATATGTTTTATGTTTAGCTTTCAGATCTTACGTGAACAGGATAAATCAGTACTTAACTGTTGATCAGTACTTATACTGGAAGTCAGGACTTAAGGATATCAGTACTTATATTATCAGGAGATAATCATCAGAAGATAGATATCAGAACTTAAGTGCTGAAGGACAATCAGATAAGGACAGTAGCTGATTAAAGGAAAGAAGATCGAGATAAACATAAGAAGAGATATGCATGAAGAAGGAATTCCGTGAAGAATGGAATACTTGGAAGAAAAGATATCTGATTGATATATTTTAGGAAGCAGAATTATATTCCATATCAATTAGCGATTATCTTGTAACTGTAATATATAAACACAGGCATAGGGTTTACACTATAAGTGTTATCATTATCGAAGTTATTATTCTATATAACCCTAGCAGCTCTCGTGATATTTGTTCATCACTGAGAGGTAACAGTTCCATACTGTAACAGAGTTTATTGTTTCAATAAAGTTTGTTTTCTGTTACTTAAGTTCTTAAAGTTCGATTTGAGTGTACTATACACTGTATTCACCCCCTCTACAGTGTGTGTGTGACCTAACATAACTATTAATCCTTTTTCTAAACACTTTAGAAATAATTCTCTCACTTGATTTAATTTCCAAAATTAAATTCTTAATTAATAATATTAAGAACTTTTCTTAATTAATTTATAATTAATTAAATCTTATTTAATTAATTATTAAATTTGCTAATTAATTATTTATTTCACAAATAAATAATTACCAGCCATTATTAATTAATTCCTCTACCATTAAATCATTTTCTTTTATGATGTGACCCTGTAGGTTCAATATTAAGCCGGTAGTAGAAATAAACACTACACCATATATTGGCTATTGCAAGCCCAAAAAAACGTTGTATTAGGGGTCGAATGTGTTGCAATATCATCTATTGTAACATTTTATCCAAAATTCGGTGTTGCATTTGCTGCCGTTGCAATAGACCCCTATTGCAACATGTTGTGTGTGTATTGCAACATTTGTCAAGTATTACAATAACCCCATGCTAGAACACTATTGTAACATTTTTAGCATTTTTAGTAACTTTTTTTTAGTGTTACAATATCCTATTGTAACATTTGTCTGCAACATTTATAACCCTGTTGTAATACGTTTTATATTTTAAAGCAACAATTGTATGCAACATTTGAAACCCTATTGTAATACTTTTTAGCTTGCAAGGCAACAGTTGTATGCTACATTTGAAATCCTATTGTAATAATTTTTTTGTTTTTGGGCAATATTTCTGTGCAACATTTAGACATATATTGGAATACCAGCTGTTACCAGAAATTCAAACATGCATATATTCTCTTGAAAATAATATATCCAACTGCAACTCAAAATAACCAACTAACCATCAAAATAACAAACCAAACATCTAGTTTAAAGTCGAAACAAAGTCGATAAACACCACAAGTCAGAACATCCATAACCAAACATAGTTCAAGTTCAAGGATATATAGTCTACTTAATCAGCTAGCTAGTTAACAAGTACATTAAAGTATCCAACCAAAAGTTATTAAACAGCTAGCTAGTAACAGGAAATCACTAAGCATTTATGTCTTCACCCCCCTCACTCTGGCCTTCATCAACATCAGAATATAGCTCTTGAACAGCAATATCATTAAAATCAGGAACTATATCCCCCAATCTGCCTATTACCTTTGACAGTTTCTCCCGAACCTTTTTGTCAATGATCTCCTGCATTTCAGTAAGAAGTTCCTCCTTTATTGACTTTTTCAAATCAGCAACATCAATACTAGCACTAGAACTCTGACTAAATGCTGGCACATCTAGCTTAACAGTTTTCCTCGTTCGGCCTGATCTTCCAATAAGCCAATTTGTAAGTCATATGTCATAGACCTATTTGTATATTCGAGGATTCAACTCAACTCAAATAAGAATGTAATAAGTAAATAGTGGATCGACCGTCAGAGAGATCTCGCAAAGTAATATCTGTCAAAGGATTCAGAAACAAGGTTCATCTACAGACTTGAGGAGTTAATTCACTGGAAGAAGTTCAAGAAGTTGATCATGCCTCAGTGATATAAATCAAGATCGTGGATTTAATCAAATGACAGAGATCTCGTCAGAGTATCATTAATTACAAGGATTTAATCTGAAGAAAATCAAAGTGTCAGAGTCAAGACATGAAGAAACGTCACGGAAGTTAGTCACTCATGAACCAGACAGTACATCGAGTGTCAACGTTGAAGTGGTGGAATTGATTCATAATTTTCAGTGATTTTCAGAAGATTTGCAGAAGAATGGTTGCTGCTCAAGACTAGAATTAATTCTCTATTAATTAATTGAGTCATCTAATTTAATTAAGAAAATAAATTATATCTGCGAAGAATAATTTATTTATTAATTGAATTAATTGATTAATTAATTCTGAATTAATTCTAGGAATTTTAGGAATTTTCAGAAGTTTAATTGGATTAAATTCAAGCATTAAATCAGCAAGACAATTGAAAATGAACTAGCATGACAATCAGGATTGTCATACCGATTGTCATGCTAGGCCATATTCAATTGTTACACCGAAAGTTACATCAGGAGGATGATTGTCTTGCTAGTTCATTCTGATTGTCTTGCTAGTTCATTCAGATTGTCTTGCTAGTTCATTCAATTGTCCTACCGAAAGTCTTGCAAGCTTAAAGGATTGTCATTCCAATTCAATTGATTCAGCTGATTGATTAAATAGAAGCAGAGAAGCAGCATATCATTTTTATCTCAATCAAAATACACACAAGTCAAGAACAAAGCAGCCGCCTCTTGAAACATTTTATTTTCTTCTCTGCTTACATCAAGATCAAAATTCTAGTTTGTTAATGTTAAATCCAAACCACTAGAATTATTTATCTTGTTCTTGTGTAACAATCTAGCGGATCAAAATCCCTAGAACTTAATCTCAAATCGCGTTTAGCATTTGATTCTAATTATTGCAAAAATAGAAAAAGTTCATGTCGAATTTATTCTAGATTTGTGATAATTGATTTGAGATTAATACCTTGTAATCGATACAGTTGTTGTAACACATTTCAAGTTTAATAATATTTTTATTTAACTTGAATTTTGTTTCACATTTTTTATTCCGCATTTTATTCGATTATTTGGTACTGTTTGTATTCAACCCCCCTTCTACAAACTAATTGGGACCTAACACAATTCGGTCCATGGGCTGGCTTTTTTGATTTCTTTTCTGTGTGAGCACTGTTGTTTGCCCCATGAGAACCATCTTCAATATCATGTTGAGCATGTCCATTTTCATCCTTGTCATCGGTAGGAATTGTAGTCTGCCAAATATTGAGGGATCAGAAAATACAATTAAGTTTAACTAGAGCCGAGCGATAATATTTTTTTTACAAGTGCAAATTTATCAATTTTGTCAAAGTGATCTTTTACCTTGTATTTACGTCCTGGCTTTCGTTTACGAGTTTCAACGTAAACAAGATCCGAGGGAGCTGGTTCTTTAGGTTCGATTTTGTTCTCAGCTTTCTGCCAGCAGAATGGAATTGAAGTCATAACATTAAAAACTATAGAATGAAACTAAGGAAATATAGAATTTGGGATTTCATAAGCACATTAAAAGTTATACTACTACTTATGATTTTTATTTATTTATTAGACCAAGTTCAACCAGAATATATTCAAGACTCCGAAACTACATACATTTTCTTAATAAAAGTAACACCGTGCTTTAAACATGACTTACTATTTTCTCTCCAATTTGCGCAAAACTTGTACGACCAGCTGTGTGTGTTTCTACAATCAAGGCACGATTTTCTGAAGCAGTCTTAGATCGTCTCTGACAATTAAGTGAAGTGAACAAAGTATTAAAAAACAGACTACATAAAAAAAGGTTGAATATTATCTAGTTGAGCGATATCAATTTATATACCTGAATTTCCTCATCCCCCCAGTATTTGAGCAGCACCTTGAATACTTCAGTTGAAACAAAACTAGGCTTATTTTTTAGCCTATCCTCATCATTATCATATTGTAGATAATGATCTTTCTTAACCCGACTTTTGTGCAACCTCCACAAATCATTAATAGTCCGCAGTGTAAAGGTTCTTCCTTCCTCGGGAATGATATATTTTTTCTAGTAAATCAATTAAAATAATTAGCCATATTGTAGAAAATTTTGTATCCGGTGAGATAGACAATAGAAAATTTTGTATTTTACGTTAACAAATTGCCATAGCCTCTCCTTCTCACTTTCAGGATATTTATGCCAACTGATGTAATCAAGTGGCACAGACTCCCTGGCCAAGGTCCCTAAGAAGTTTTTGTATTCAGATAAGACCTTGGGATCGTCTGCCACGGCCTGAAATTCTGAATTCAACTTAATAACCTTCTTTTTGCTAGGGTCCCTTGTGTACACATCCTTCATTAATGTCGGTCCTCTACGCTTTATTACTTTTGATGGACCTAAAATAGAACAAATAAACTAATTAATGTTCCAAGAGTATTGTCAATATTGAAACTACTATTTAATCAACTTAAAAAACAATTATAAGGACCTGATGGAATTTCATGTGTCTCGTCTTGAGTTTGACCAGGACCCTCATCCACATGATCATTCACAAATTCCAAGTCCTTTTTACGTTTTCGCATTAGCAAAAAAGCCTCCATTGAACCAATTCCGTCATTACGATTTTTGGGAGGCACTGGCCCTGCTCTCAGGGGCAAGTTAGGAGGTAAACCATCTGTCAATGGAGGAGGAGGTGGTAGTTGTTCGGTTGGCAGATGGGGTGCATTTTCAGTTGGGGATGGGGGCAAATTTGGAATCTGTCATCCAAGCATAATTAGTATAGATTATAATGACAGACTAATATAGTAGATAAATTATAAAATAGAAGAATTAACAAATTATATTTTTACTTGCGAAGGAGTTGTTGCTGAACGTGTTCTTCGGGGGCCAGTATTGTTCATTTTTTTACCTGCAGAAACTAGCTTAATTTTTTTTCTTTGCCTAACCTGCTTTGACATAACCTCTGCAGTATCCTTTTCATCCTCAGATAAACTATCGTGTCCAGGAATGTACTCCCGATCAAACTCTAGCATTGAATCATCATCCTCCTGTACTTTCTCTTTTGGTTTGTCCTTTTTCTTACCAAGATCAGCTGACAGTTTATTTATGCTGAGCTTCTCTATCATCTCAGCGTTCTCTTTCTTTCGCATCAACCTTTTTCTTTCGTATTCTGGAATATTCTGAAATATAGAGTAGATATATATTACATTAAACTATAGACATACATTATAGGACAAATATGTAATATACAATTTAAATACTTCCTAACCTTCGGAAATGCAGTATCATATTCAACCGATTTTCCAGCCAATCGATTACTTTCCCTCTTTTTTTGTAGCCCTTGTAGTGTCACAAACTTCTTTTTTGCTTGTAAACCTGTTGATGCAAGTAGTGGTGAAAATAATAATTTAAATCAGCATGTGAAATTTAATCATCTTAACCATATTAAGCATTACCTTCAAAAAACTGTGTTCTTGGTCGCACAATCACATGTGGTTGCATTTGTGTTGTTGGATCAATAGATTTGTCAATTATGTTATCAACATAAAATTCCAAATTAACTCCTTCAACTGTCTTTATAAACTCACTTAGTTCACTGTCATTGGCAATTAGTTTCCAACCATTCAGCATGTTTTTGACATAAACTCCGCCTATTTCCGTGTATTTCAAATCATCCTTCACTTACTCCATCACAACCGTGTACGAGAACTTATCAGCATCAACAAATTCTGGAATCTCAGTACATGTCCCACCTACATATTTTGTTTTCATGAACTCTCCCTTATGGTAGAATTTGATAATAAAATCTTTTTCTGCCATCCTGAAAAAGAAGAACAGGGAAAAAAATTAGTAACAATTTAATAGTAAGTAGTTTGATAATTAATTAATCCAATTTTATAGAGAGTACAAGAAAACAACTAAGTTTGCAGAAAATAAAGAAAATGACCAAGTTGTGAATATAAATAAAATACAAGAATAGAGTAATGGTAGCAGTTTGATATGACTAAAGCATGAAGTGCAATTTTTCATTGTCTAATACAATAAAATATTACATTGATTTAGAAGTAGCAGTTGGATGTCTTAAGCAGGAAGCACAATGAAAAAATACAATAACAAAAAGTAAATAGCTAGCACTTATATTTTTTAGATTTCACGATCATCCTCCTCTTCATCTGGTGTAACAGGGATTTTTTTTATAGGCACATCATCTCTATACCAGCTGACATCGTTAAGGATATTATGTCCCCTTGGCACATAACCTATGTCATTAACATCTTCAAGTGACATTCCCTCTTCTACTTCACTATACTGATCCCTTGGTAAATTCTTGATAACAAAATGCATGTCTTTTTCAGTAGGATCTTCAATATAATAAACTTGGTGTACTTGTGTAGCCAGAACAAACGGATCATCTTTTTGACAGAACTTGTTGAAGTTGACTCTTGTTAGGCCATAACAATCCCTCTCCCTTTGGTACCAACGACACTTAAATAGAACTACAGTTAACGCTCCCCAATAGTCGACTTCAATAATATCTTCAACTGCACCATAGTAAACCACATCCCCAACTATTGGATTCTGATCTTTTGCACTCGCAAAACTGGTGGTTAAGGCTGTTAGAAAGACACCACTATTTTGGGTTGTACACCTTCCATCCCTGCGCTTCGTATGGAATCTATATCCATTAACCATATAGCCATTAAACCTCTTGGCTACTCGATGTGGCCCTTTTGCCAAGGAGGATAATTCCACTGAAACATCATCTCTCATTGTAATTACCTCTTTTAACCACTTCTGAAATTCAGTTGTGTGCGTTCTTTCTCTTTTATACTTCTTTATCTTTGCTTCTTTTTCAATCAAGGCACGATGTTCCCTACAAACATAATATATAATATAATATTAGCTTACTTAAACTGGTTTAATTTGGAAATAGAGATATGCATCATATTTATATACCATATATACTTACTCTTTTAGGTTCTCGACTTCCACATTATCACAATTGAACACTATATAGCGATGTGCATTGCTCCAGATATTGTCTTCCAAATATATAGACTTCCCATTTTTATTTTTTCGAGATCCGATAGGATATCCAGCATCTGTTTCACAAGAATTATCACTTTTGCTTTGATCACAGTTGCTTAAAAATCTGGAACAAAATGTTAAACATTCTTCTGCCAAGTACCCTTCTGCTATACAACCTTCTGGTTTACTCCTATTTCGAACATAGGATTTCAGTTTGCACAAATATCTTTCAATTCCATACATCCACCTCATGTGTACTGGTGTAAGTCATATGTCATAGCCTATTTGTATATTCGAGGATTCAACTCAACTCAAATAAGAATGTAATAAGTAAATAGTGGATCGACCGTCAGAGAGATCTCGCAAAGTAATATCTGTCAAAGGATTCAGAGACAAGGTTCATCTACAGACTTGAGGAATTAATTCACTGGAAGAAGTTCAAGAAATTGATCATGCCTCAGTGATATAAGTCAAGATCGTGGATTTAATCAAGTGACAGAGATCTCGTCAGAGTATCAATTAATTACAAGGATTTAATCTGAAGAAAATCAAAGTGTCAGAGTCAAGACATGAAGAAACGTCACGGAAGTTAGTCACTCATGAACCAGACAGTACATCGAGTGTCAACGTTGAAGTGACGGAATTGATTCATAATTTTCAGTGATTTTCAGAAGATTTGCAGAAGAATGGTTGCTGCTCAAGACTAGAATTAATTCTCTATTAATTAATTAAGTCATCTAATTTAATTAAGAAAATAAATTATATCTGCGAAGAATAATTTATTTATTAATTGAATTAATTGATTAATTAATTCTGAATTAATTCTAGGAATTTTAGGAATTTTCAGAAGCTTAATTGGATTAAATTCAAGCATTAAATCAGCAAGACAATTGAAAATGAACTAGCATGACAATCAGGATTGTCATACCGATTGTCATGCTAGGCCATTTTCCATTGTCATACCGAAAGTTACTCTAGGAGGATGATTGTCTTGCTAGTTCATTCTGATTGTCATGCTAGTTCATTCAGATTGTCTTGCTAGTTCATTCAATTGTCTCACCGAAAGTCTTGCCAGCTATAGGATTGTCATGCCAAGTCAATTCTATTCGTTTGTTGATTTAAAAAGAAGCAGAGAAGCAGCAACTTAATATTAAGAACACAGAAGTCAAGAAACAAGGCAGAAAAGAAAATCAAGAAGAAATATTTCATCTTTTCATCTGCATACTTCAAGATTAAATTTCCAGATTGTAAAGTTAAATCCAATCCACTAGAAATCTTTATCTTGCTCTTGTGTAACAATCTAGCGGATCAAAATCCCTAGAACTTAATCTCAAATCGCGTTTAGCATTTGATTCTAATTATTGCAAAAATAGAAAAAGTTCATGTCGAATTTATTCTAAATTTGTGATAATTAATTTGAGATTAATTCCTTGTAATCGATACAGTTGTTGTAACACCTTTCAAGTTTAATAATATTTTTATTTAACTTGAATTTTGTTTCACATTTTTTATTCCGCATTTAATTCGATTATTCGGTACTGTTTGTATTCAACCCCCCATTCTACAAACACATTGGGACCTAACAATTGGTATCAGAGCCTTCTGATTAACGAACAAATCAAGATCCTAGACTTTTGTGATTTTTCAACTCCTTGAATTTTTATTTATTCAAAAATTCATAATGACTTCACATAAAGTTGGAACCGTTAAAATTCCACAATTTGATAAAGAGAATTATATCATGTGGAAGAAGAAGATGCTATTATTTTTACAAGTTGCAAATCCCAAATATTCAAACTTGTTAAAGAAGGGTATAAAAACTCCGATGGTTATTGAACCGGAGGTAATAATAGATGGTGTGGTGACTACTGAAGCTAGAACCTATCCAAAAGAGCCTGAAGATTTTACTCCTGCTGAGAAGGAAGAAGCCTCCTTGGATGCCAGCCTTCAATTAATATTAATTGATTCCCTTGATCCCTTGATGAACAGACATGTGATGAACTGTAAAAATTCCAAACACATGTGGGAAACTATTGAGGTGATTAATGAAGGCACAGAGGAAGTTAGGGAGAACAAGTTGGAAATCCTAACCTCTGAATATGAACATTTCAAATCAAATCCAGGAGAAGGAATTACTGAAGTGTTTGAGAGGTACAATGCGTTGATCAACAACCTGAACATCAATGGAAAGTATTATTCAATCAGGGAGGTCAACAAAAAGTTCCTTTTAACACTGCCAGCTCATCTTGAACATAGAATCACTGCCATTAGAGAAGCTAGAGATCTGAGTGAGATTTCTTTGGACAGGCTCTATGGAGTGTTAAAAACCTATGAGTTGGAGCAGATTCAACAGAAGGAAGTCTACGGGAAGGATAGAATGGTCAGCACATCTACTGCACTTGTAGCTGAAGGTCAACAACAACAACAATCTCAACAGTTAGAAAGAATGGTACAGTTTTCCAAGGGTGAGGAAAATGAGTTAGTAGCAGAATATGATCCTCCTACTACAAATCAATCAAGTGATGATTTTTATTCCTTGGAAGAGCTGGAGCAATTGGAAGATGAATCAATGGCCCAAATTGTCAAGAGATTCTCCCATGTCAGATTCAGGAGGAATCCCAAGCTTAAGTACAAGTCCAACTACAACAAATTCCAGAAAGGTGGATCTTCATCCTCTAACACCAGCAGTGGTGGGTATAAAACAGGGATGGTTGATCGAAGCACCATTAGATGCTATAACTGCAATGAGTTGGGACACTTTGCCACAGAATGTAGGAAGCCAAAGCAAGTAAGAAAGAACTCTGAAAGGGCTTATCTGGCAAAGGGAAGAAGCTGGGATGATACTGACAGTGAAGATGAAGATGAAGGAAATCTTGCTCTTATGGCTATTGATGGAAAAGCTTCATCGTCAAGAATAGAGGTAAAACTTTCTGATGCTGAAATGGTTTATCATCTAAGAGGTAACTTAGATTGTGCACGTCGTGATAATGAACTGTTAAGTTTACAGATCACAGACCTTGAGAAAGAGGTCAATGAATTAAGACTTGTGCACATTAATCAAGACAAATTAAAAGAACAGGTATCTTTTCTAGAGAATAGAGTTGACTGTTATAGAAAACTCGAAACTATTCTCAAAGACAAGATCACCGGTCTTGAGACTAAGGTTAGAGCCTACTTCAATTCTTGTTCGAAGGCTAAAGAGTTCTACAGTAAGCAAGCTGTTAATCAAACATCTGGAATAGGTTATGATTACAATGCTGCTATTGGAGAATTAGGCATAAACTCCCCTCCTCATGTATGTGCTAAAGGGAGGGAAGTACCACATGTGCTTAAGGGTGTTGATGAACCCCTCTATAAAGCATCAATTGCTGAACCATTTGATGCGACCTCTTCTGTTATTCAAGAAGAAATACGTGCTGAGGATCATGCTTATGAGAAGATTGTTTCCAAGTCAAGTGAGTCGAAAGTTCCAGTCAAAGTTGTGAAAGCAACTGAGACTAACTCAGACACACATGAGTTGGATAACAATAATGCCATGTCTACCATGCATAAATTACCTGCTGTTAATCACTCTCATAAAGCATGTGGTGTTGCTAATTGTATGTCTTGTGCTTTTAATATGATGTATGCTTATTTTAATGGTAAGCATGTGTCTACTGATAAGACTACTCCTCGTCAGCATGTGAATAACAAGAAGCATGATAGGTCTAAGACTGCTAGTCCTTCTAAGGCTAGAAAGGAGACATTTGTGCCTAAGCTTAAACAGAAATTTGTTAAGGCTGTTTACAAGGTCAAATGTTCAGTCATTGAGAATGTTGAGACCATTAAAATTAAAAATGTTGTTTTGTCTGACAAAGGTCAGTTCTACAAGTATGCCGGGCCCAACCAAGTTTGGGTTCCGAAGAAGGTCTAATCCATTTGAAGTGCAGGGCAGTATACAGGTGTAACCGGTAGTGTGGATTCTTGACAGTGGATCATCAAGACATATGACCGGAGATAGAGCCCTGCTATCAAATGTGGTTGAGAAAGCTGGCCCCCTGGTTACCTTTGGAGATAACAGCAAAGGTTTATCTGAGGGATATGGCTGTTTGCAAGCTGGGAATGTTATCATTGTAATTTTGTATATTGTGCTAGGTTATTATCAGGAAGCAGTATCTAACATATAGCACCAGTGACGAGACTTGAGAATATTACGACATATCAGGCACCTGCTGCACATTACACTTGGAATTGGACTCTAGTAAGATGTGTACAAGTGTACTCCTGATTGGTAAGTCAAAAGAGGAAGTCAATGCACCACAGTTCATGGACTTTGCAGCTGCAGATCTATTGGACTATGCAATTTCTTCTTCACAATCTCACTTCAGGTTGGTATGAACTAGTATACTGCTCAAGCAATCGTCAAGGACATGGTATGGCACTCTAACAGAAATTGTAATTTTATATGAACTAGTAGAGTCGTCATAGTAATGCAACATAACAATTAGTATCTAAAGTACTTGACAAGTATCGGTCAATGATATGTTGTTAACATTATGTTGCAGATATTTATAAGGTTTTGACATGAATGAGAATTACTTAGACTTTACCCTAAGTGATCAATGTTTTATCAAAAACTCATTCATATTGAAAAACAAAATTAAACTTCTTTCTATATTAGTGATTTCTTATTTCATGTAAAATCTTTTGAAATCACTATTGTAAATCATTTTCTCTCTATTACCATATGTTCTATGATACAGGTTCAGTCTCCATTGACTTTCTTTCATTGACAGTCATGAGGTTGAAAACCCACAACGTCTATCCCAGACTGTAAAGACAAACACAAAAACAGAACCAACCAACACTCTCTTACCACTAAATGTAATATGAATGAGCGTGAGGGAGATAGTGCCTTAGTGCACCACATAAGGAAGGTTCTGTAGTCAACCCAGTAGCTCTGTCTCCTACATAGATGAGTAGTATTTAAACCGAGACAACTGCTAACCCCCATACATCTTCTCAAAAAGATGTAATGGTTGAAAAGGCACAAAATCAGTTACTAGATTCATTCTCTCAACAGGGTGCATCTATTGAATTTTGCCTGTCGGCCAAGGTATCCGATGTAGTGTCACCACTTCAAACATAATCAATTCTTGATGCACAAGGAGAGGTTACACACACAAAGGATGAGTTGACGGAAACAAGAGTTTCGACCATTTTAAGGTCAGATTCGATTGTTCAAGGTTCGTTAGTGGACCAATTGCCTTTACAGGTGTTAGGAGAGGATATTGATCCAAAAGCCATATGTCAGTGGTCAGTATCTACCTCCCCAGGCTTAAATCCCCTGGATGCATCTGCGGATAGTGGATCTGACATAGGTGCAGATCGGCAACTTGTTGACAATGATTCAGATATTACCTGATGAGTCACAAGGAAGTGTCTTCACAGACATTAGAAGGGAACCTTGATCTTTATGCTAAAATCTTTGGATCATTGTTTACCTTCCCAGAATTCAAATCTGGAACCCTAAAAGGGAAACTAGCAACTTGTAGATTATGACTCAGATTCATCTGACGAGTTTAACAAGGATGGGGATTTGTGAACTCCCATTGCACCACCTGTGACCTCCTTAAGGATGGCTAAGGTGATTTTCCTTGCAGGTACAGCTGGATTATGGAGCTATGAGAGAAGAGTGATACACTTATGAGAATGAGTGTAAACACGAGTGGAGAGAAGAGTGAAACACATGTGAGGTACACTAAAACACAATCACACACTCACAGTGAGGAAGAAAGAGAAACTACTTGTTATTTCTTTTCCATCCAAGTGAAATATGAGAACTCCTTCAGACGACGGCATACATTCCTTCTTTAAGGGGGAGATAAAAGCTTAAGTAATAGTTTGGAGGATTCCTCAACTAAGGGGGAGAAATAGTAGGGAGGAAGAAAAAGATCCTACATGTACACTACACCACACCATTGTTGTTTCTAACTACGGATCCTATTGTACGGGAGAGGTGGTAAACACTAGGTGATTTCCTAGTAAGGGAAGAAGCAGTTAGGGGAGTACCATTGGTTTTTATCTGCGGATCCTATTGTACGGGAGAGGTGGTAAAACGAAGGTGATCTTCTTTAATCAGTTGATTCTCATAGGGGGAGAAGCAAGAGATATGGGCTTCTTAACAGGAAATGTGGTTGTACAAATGAAGATGGAACTACTTGAAGATATGTTCAGTCTAGAGGAACATCTACTTGGAATCTGGAAAATGTTAAATCTAGTCCAGAACTTTTCTACTATTTACTTTGCATGTATGTTTATATCTTTTTCTTATTTGTTAGTTGAGTTATCCTCTAGGTATTTGTGTGTTATTGTCTAACAAACAAATAGGGGGAGATTGTAAGTCATATGTCATAGCCTATTTGTATATTCGAGGATTCAACTCAACTCAAATAAGAATGTAATAAGTAAATAGTGGATCGACCGTCAGAGAGATCTCGCAAAGTAATATCTGTCAAAGGATTCAGAGACAAGGTTCATCTACAGACTTGAGGAATTAATTCACTGGAAGAAGTTCAAGAAATTGATCATGCCTCAGTGATATAAGTCAAGATCGTGGATTTAATCAAGTGACAGAGATCTCGTCAGAGTATCAATTAATTACAAGGATTTAATCTGAAGAAAATCAAAGTGTCAGAGTCAAGACATGAAGAAACGTCACGGAAGTTAGTCACTCATGAACCAGACAGTACATCGAGTGTCAACGTTGAAGTGACGGAATTGATTCATAATTTTCAGTGATTTTCAGAAGATTTGCAGAAGAATGGTTGCTGCTCAAGACTAGAATTAATTCTCTATTAATTAATTAAGTCATCTAATTTAATTAAGAAAATAAATTATATCTGCGAAGAATAATTTATTTATTAATTGAATTAATTGATTAATTAATTCTGAATTAATTCTAGGAATTTTAGGAATTTTCAGAAGCTTAATTGGATTAAATTCAAGCATTAAATCAGCAAGACAATTGAAAATGAACTAGCATGACAATCAGGATTGTCATACCGATTGTCATGCTAGGCCATTTTCCATTGTCATACCGAAAGTTACTCTAGGAGGATGATTGTCTTGCTAGTTCATTCTGATTGTCATGCTAGTTCATTCAGATTGTCTTGCTAGTTCATTCAATTGTCTCACCGAAAGTCTTGCCAGCTATAGGATTGTCATGCCAAGTCAATTCTATTCGTTTGTTGATTTAAAAAGAAGCAGAGAAGCAGCAACTTAATATTAAGAACACAGAAGTCAAGAAACAAGGCAGAAAAGAAAATCAAGAAGAAATATTTCATCTTTTCATCTGCATACTTCAAGATTAAATTTCTAGATTGTAAAGTTAAATCCAATCCACTAGAAATCTTTATCTTGCTCTTGTGTAACAATCTAGCGGATCAAAATCCCTAGAACTTAATCTCAAATCGCGTTTAGCATTTGATTCTAATTATTGCAAAAATAGAAAAAGTTCATGTCGAATTTATTCTAAATTTGTGATAATTAATTTGAGATTAATTCCTTGTAATCGATACAGTTGTTGTAACACCTTTCAAGTTTAATAATATTTTTATTTAACTTGAATTTTGTTTCACATTTTTTATTCCGCATTTAATTCGATTATTCGGTACTGTTTGTATTCAACCCCCCCTTCTACAAACACATTGGGACCTAACAACTGGTCCACCATATTCAACTTCCTTACACAAGTGAATTGGCAAGTGAACCATTATGTCAAAAAAAGACGGTGGAAAGATCATTTCAAGTTGACAAAGTATTTCAATTATTTCTTCTTGCAACTTCTGAACATCATCTAATTCAATCACTTTTCCACATATATGCCTAAAAAATGCACCCATCCTCATTAAAGGTATTGCTACCTCAGGTTTTAGAGTTTTGATGACAGCAAATTGTAACAAATATTGGAGTATATAATGTGCGTCATGACTCTTATAACCAGAAATCTTACGCTCCTTGATCTGAACGCAACGACTGATATTTGATACGGATCCGTGTGGCAATTTAGCATTCATTAACATTGAACAAAACAATTCCTTTTCTTCTTTTGTCATATCAAAACAAGCTGCCCTAATTTGAACATGTTTTTTATCATCAGAATTGAAAGGATGAAGAATCTTTCTAATCCCCATTTCTTTCAAATCAAGACGACCATTAACATGATCTTTTGTCTTGCCCCCAATATTTAACAAAGTCCCCAAAATCTTATCACAAATGTTCTTCTCTATATGCATAACATCAAGGTTGTGTCTAACCATATGAGTACTCCAATATGGTAATTCAAAAAAAATGGACCTTTTCTTCCAAGGGCAATCAGTACAAGTTTTTTGTTTCGTCTTACACTTCCCAAAACTATTCTCATAACCAGATAACAGATGCTCAACCTCTATTCCCGTTAACATTTCAGGACTTTCTCCCATTTCCACTTCACCATTAAATCGCCTCTTATCAGACCTCCATTTGTGGTTAGGAGGCAGAAATTTTCTATGGTTCAAATACACAACTTTCCTCGAATGTTTCAAATAGGTTGACGAGGTCTGATAGTGGCATGAAGGACATGCTAAGTGCCCTTTAGTGCTCCAACCTGATAAGACTCCATATCCAGGAAAATCACTTATCGTCCATAGGAGGCTTGCGTGTAATTGAAATGTACTATCACGTCTTGCATCGTAAGTTTGTATTCCAACTTCCCATAATTCATTCAACTCTGCAATTAACGGCTGCATATATACATCGATATCGTTTCCAGGTTGTATGGGGCCTGGAATTAAGGTAGAAAGAATTATATATTCTGGTTTCATGATTAACCAGGGGGGAAGGTTGTAATTAACAAGTATGACTGGCCAGGTACTGTGAGAATTACTCATTGAACGATAAGGATTGAATCCATCAGATGCTAAACCTAACCTAACATTTCTAATTTCTCCAGCAAAATCTGGATACTTGGCATCCATAGACTTCCACCCCAGACCATCAGCTGGATGCCTTAACCTCCCATCCCTCTTTCGTGCTAAAGCATGCCATGTCATTAATCTAGACAATTCAGTGTTTAAGAACATTCTTTGCAGCCTTGGTTTCAAAGGAAAATATCTCATCACCTTTACTGGGATTTTATGTTCCTTTGACACATTATTTTTTTCACTACCAGTATCCTTATTTTCAACTTCTCTCCATCTTGAAGCTTCACACGTTTTGCAAAAATCCAGTTTTTCATTTTCACCCCAAAATAACATGCAGTCATTTGGACAAGCATGTATTTTTTGGTAGTCCAGACCTAGATCTTTAATCATACCCTTTGCAGCATTAAAAGAGGATGGTACATTGCAATTTGGGAAAACTTCCTTAATCAACTTAAGCAAATCGCTAAATGCTGACTCACTAAATCCGTGAATACACTTTAGTTGGTAGAGCCTAACTATGAAACTTAATCGAGTGAACTTAAGACACTCAGGATACAAAGGCTGCCCACCCTCCTCAACAAGCCGGTAAAATTTTTTTGCATCGTCATCAAGTCCCTTTCTAACTCCATGTTCACTATCATTATTACAATTCTCATATGTGTTACGTATCATTGCCTCTAACTCATCTGCTAAACCCATACCTATATCACTGTCCATGTTATCATCGACATCATTATTCTTATGGTTTGACACTTCATAAATCCATTCAGTGGACTGTGGACAAACACCATTGCAGATGAGATGTTCCTTTATAACGCTTTCACCATACCAATAACGATTACTACACTTTCTACAAGGACATTTCAACTCATTTCCTGATGCATATTCAGAAAATGCATTTGTAATAAAAGCTTTAACCCCCATCCTATATTTATCACTATATCTTGGAAGTGTTACCCATTTTTCTCCTTCAACATCCATTCTCTACATGATTATTCAACAAAAAATAAATTAAACAAACAAACAGTACTTTATTATGCTTGACAGGTCGTTAACACAAAATATGACAACAAATATTCAAAGAGTTATACTAGCAGGGCATAAACACAAATTTAGAACAAATTCAACTAGCATCATAAAACAGGGCATAAACACAAATTTAAAACAAAAAGCAGAGCTCATAAATTTAAACTAACAAGAAACCCAAAAATTATACTAGATCATAAAAACTCTCAAATAACAGAGCACACACACAAATTTCAGAGCCTTCACACAAATTTCAGTAAGAAAAAAATTTAAAAATGAGTAACAGCAAGAAAAATCTAACCTTCAAATTAAATAACAGCTTTAGCTATTTATAAAAATAACCTTCAAATAACCTGCCAAAATGCATGTCAAAAAATAAATGTGGGCTATATATACATATATATACATATAATCAACAACTTCTAATGCAACTTCTATATGAATCAATTTAATCTATAATCGATTTTACCTCTAATCAATTAAATGTATTATACCTCAAATCGATTTTAGGTATCATCAATTTTAACACAAAGATGAGTATCGAGAGAGAGAGAGAGATGAGTATAGAGAGAGATGAGTATCAAGAGAGAGAGAGAGATGAGTATAGAGAGAGATGAGTATCGAGAGAGAGAGAGAGATGAGTACCTGTGCTGTGAGAGAGCGAGAGAGATAGAATAGCTGTGAGAGGGTGAGAGAGATAGAATAGCTGTGAGTGAGAGAGATAGAATAAATTTTGGTACTAATTTTGCCCGCCAATCTAACCCGCCTAAATATTTCGGTCAATTTGACCAAAAGTGTAACTGCTATTGTAACATATTTTAAACCGTGTTGCAATAGCTTATTTGTTTATAATATTATTTAAAAAGCATTAAATCACTGCAACACTTTCCTATCTTATGCAACATATTATAAAACATTGCAACAGATAAGCAACTATTTGACCTACAGCAACACTTTATGCAACAGAAATGTACTTGGGGCTTGCAATAGCCAATATATGGTGTAGTGAAATAATAAGAAAACTATTTTATCATTATTTATATAAATTCTCTAATTCATTAAATATGATTAATTAATTCATCATATTTATTCTACATCGTGAGGGATACTTTTCAGCATATCACGACTATCCGGATAATACGAATTCACTGCTTAGAATACCAAGAACCCATTCAGTGAATAGTTACCGTACAATTAATTCCTTCTACCCTACAATGTCATAATTAAATACAAGGTATGGAACTCGTGTCAAGCCTATCTTATTTAATCATATTCTTTCCCATTCACTATGCTTAGTTCTAATTAATGTAAATTAGAAACTCCTTTCTAATTTCATTCACTCTAGCCAGAGATTCCTGAACTAGCATAAGTGGACAGCATTGAACATTCTCTTCCTTTCACTGGAAGGGGTAGATCCTTTATTGATCATACACTATCTTCGTGTACAAATTCCTACGCCCAGTAGAGCCCTTATTATTGTCCCTGGAGACTAAGAACTAAACCAAAGTATAGTTCAGTGTACACAAGATGACTATGATGACCTCAAGTCTAAGGATACTTGTACAACTATCACTTTGTGAACAGCTGCTGACACGTGAGTGAACTCCATCAGTTGTTCAGCTGTGTGAGTCATGTTCAGTGAACTTATTCTATAATAAGCACCTACATACTAGCTATAGTGTCACCACACAAATGTCTATGAGAACAGACATCCTTCATAATGAAGCAAGCATAATATGTACCGATCTTTGCGGATTACTAATTACCAGTTAGTAATCCTACGACCTAGGAAATATTAAGTTCAGAGTTATCATCTTTTAGGTCTCATTATTATGATCTCATCATAATCCATAAAAAGCTTTACTCTAAACTATGGTATATCTTATTTAAACACTTAAATAGATAAAACCCGCAATAAGACCAAAACAAGTCTTTTATTAATATCAATGAAATCAAAACAGATTACAAAAAAGTTATTCCTAAATCATCATACATGATTGGACTTAGGACACATCTCTTTCAATCTCCCACTTGTACTAAAGCCAATCACTCTGGTATCTAATACCCATCTTGTCTTTATGACGATCAAAGTGACTTTGAGAAAATGGCTTTATTAAAGGGTATGCTATGTTGTTATATGTGTCAACTCTCTTGACGTTGACATTTCCTCTTTCAACAATCTCCTAATCAGATGAAAGCGTCGCAAAACATTTCCTATAAGAAGTATGTCATCCACATACAATACAAGAAATGTTACAGCGCTCCCACTAACCTTCTTGTAGACACATGGTTCATCTATATTTTTGATAAAACCAAACTCTTTGATTGTCTCATCAAAACGGATATTCCATCTATGAGAAGATTGCTTTAAACCATATATGGTTCGCAACAGCTTACACATTAGGTGTTCATTTCCCTTGGAAAGAAAACCCTCTGGCTGTGTCATATCCACTTCCTCTTCAAGTTTCCCATTGAGGAAGGCCGTTTTCACGTCCATTTTCCAGATGTCATAGTCGTAGTAAGCAGCAATCGCAAGCAAAATCCGAATTGATTTTAACAGGGCTACAGGCGAAAAAGTTTCATCAAAGTCAATCCCTTGCCTTTCTTTGAATCCTTTTGCCACGAGCCTAGCCTTATAGGTCTCCACCTGGCCATATGCTCTAATATTTCTTTTGTATACCCACTTGCACCCAATAGGCTTAACACCTTTAGGCGCCTCGACCAGAGTCCATACTTGGTTGGTATACATAGATTCCATTTCGGATTTCATGGCAATATGCCATTTCTCTGAGTCAACACTACTCATAGCCTCATTATAGGTCACTAGGTCGTCATTATCAATGATTGACAACTCATTGTCATTCTCAATGACAAGGCCATAATACCTCTCAGGTTGGCAAGACACTCTCCCTGACCTACGAATGGGTTGTTTCATAGAAGGTTGTTCAGTCTGAACAGGTGTTTCCACTTGATCCGTAGTAGTTTGTGCTTCTTGAACTTCATCAAGTTCAATTTTGCTCCCACTGTTTCCTTCAAGGATAAACTGCTTTTCCAAGAAGGTAGCATGTCTGGAGACAAACACCCGATGATCGGTATAAAAGTAATACCCTAAAGTCTCTTTAGGATATCCCATAAAATTACATTTTACGGATCGAGATTCCAGCTTATCTGGGTCAACTTTCTTGACATAAGATGGACATCCCCAAATCTTAACGTGTTTAAGACTCGATTTCCTTTCTTTTCATATCTCATATGGAGTTTGAGGAATAGATTTGGAAGGCACCTTATTCAGTAAATATGCTGAGGTTTCCAATGCATAACCCCATAGGAATACTGGAAGATTCGCATAGCTCATTATGGACCGAACCATGTCTAACAAAGTTCGATTTCTCCTTTCAAATACCCCATTTAATTGTGGAGTATAAGGAGGAGTCCACTGGGAGACTATACCATTTTCTTTGAGATAATCTAGAAACTCTCCATTCAAGGATTCACCACCTCGATCTGATCGAAGAGTTATATTACTATGTTTGGTTTGTTTCTCCACTTCATGCTTATATTCTTTGAACTTTTCAAAGGCTTCAGACTTGTGTTTCATCAAATACACATATCCGAATATAGATCGATCATCTATGAAAGTAATGAAGTATGAAAATCCACCCATGGCTTGCGTAGACATTGGTCCACATACATATGTGTGTACCAATCCTAGCAAATCTGCAGCCCTCTCTCCATGTCCACTAAATGGAGATTTGGTCATTTTACCCAATAGACAAGACTTGCATGTAGGATATGGTTCAAAATCAAAGGGGTCAAGTAACCCTTCCTTATGCAAGGTCCGTAGTCTATTTTCACTAATATGACCAAGTCTGCAGTGCCACAAGAAAGTGAGATTCTCATCATCCCTTTTTCTTTTATTAGTATGTTCAATTTATAGTAAATTATGCTCTACGTCACATACATACAGACCATTATTTAAAATACCACTTCCATAAAGAACATTATCTCTAAGAATTGAACATTTATTATTCTGAATAACAAACAAAAATCCAGCCAAGTCAAACATGGGAATAGAAATAATATTCCTCACAATCGAGGGAACAAAATAACAATTATTTAAAACAATAGTATTTCCCGTAGGCATATGTAAATGAAATGATCCTACAGTTTCAGCAGCAACTCTTGCTCCATTTCCCATCCGTAGAATCACCTCATTTTCCTCAAGAGTCCTATTTCTCCTTAGTCCCTGCAACGAATTGCAAATATGAGAACCACGGGCGGTATCTAATACCCAAGTAGAAATTTGACTTAGTGACATATTAACTTCGATCATGAACATACCTGAATCAGAAGCGGTAGTCTCACTACCCTTCTTCTTCTTCAATTCTGCAAGGTAAACCTTGCAGTTCCTCTTCCAGTGCCCCACCTTGTTACAGTGAAAGCAAACAGCTTTGCTCTTGGGGTCTTCAGCTTTTGGTGGAACCGGCTTTTTCTCACCTACTTTCTTCTTCTTGGAAGGGTTCTTCTTCCTTTTCTTAGGATTGGAACCTTCACCAATTAGAAGAACAGGAATTCTTCTTAGGGGGGAAATTCGATTCCGCAGTCTTCAACATGTTGTGGAGTTCAGGCAGGCTGACCTCCAGCTTATTCATGTGAAAGTTCACAATAAACTGCGAGAATGAACTCGGAAGTGATTGCAAGACCAAGTCTTGGCTCAGCTTCCCCATCCATAGCAAAACCAAGTTGTCCAAGACGTTCAATCAAATTGATCATCTTAAGTACATGGTCATTCACAGATGATCCCTCAGACATCCTACAACCGAACAGCTCCTTCGATATCTCATATCGAGCTGTCCAACCTGCCACATCATACAACTCTTGTAGATGCATAAGGATGGTGTGAGCATCCATATGCTCATGCTGCTTCTGTAGCTCAATGTTCATGGAAGCTAGCATGATGCATTGAGCAACATTTGCATCATCTATCCACTTACGATACACAACATGTTCATCATTATGTGCATCGTTAGCAGGTTCAGTAGGCTTAGGTGAGTCAAGCACATATTCCAGCTTCTCAACCCTGAGAACAATTCTCAAGTTTCGAAGCCAGTCAGCAAAATTAGGACCAGTCAACTTGTGAGCATCTAGTATGCTCCGGAGTGATAGTGCAGAAGACATAACGTATATAGTAAATCTGTAAATGATGAACACATAACAACACTTAGCAAATATTCAATTTCATTTCAAAACACTATATGAATCGGGTCTTTATTCATAAGTGGCTCCCACTAGTTTATCTAATTTATACTACCCCTAAGTGAAAATTAAGCATTCATAATGCTAGTGGGAATAGGGATCCTACATTTCATCACACAACCTCGGCTGTAGCACGAAACGTCATATGATGTTCAATAGGCAGACAACTCTTGTCAATTACATCTTATGTTATGCCCTAATAAAACTATAGCCTCTTGAATAATTGAGTCACGGCTGTAGTACGACAGACTCAATATTCTAAGTCAAGTCTAACCCAATATTTTGTACAATTGAATCAGTCTCCAACGGCCCACGGCTGCAGCACGTAACGACCTTTCGATTCTAATTCAATGCACACATCTCCATGTAATAGACAAGCATTTCTTATTTCGAAATCAAAGCCCTCGGCTGTAGCACGAAATGACAATGATTCAAAAATAAGAACTACTTTCTACCATGTTGGAAGGCTATGACCGACACAAGCCCGTTGTGTCATTGGCCAATTACTACTTGATATTATTTAATTTTAGAGGGATTATATTATGTTATAATCATAATCATATTATAAAGAGATTCTTCCTTTTAAATTAAATATTTCAAATCAATAATCGATAATCAGATGATTCCCAGATCGGGGGGAGCATTGTCAAGAGGCGTCACTTAATACCCCTTTCTTACAGATAGAAATCTGTTGTTGACAGAATCATCCTTTCTCTCAATATTGAAAATTCATATTTGATTACGTGTTTCATAAACACAAGAATCTCATGATTGTATTCATAATATTTATATTAAGGTCATGAAACAATTTCACTATACTAGATTGTCTAACATACGCCTTATGTTAATTGAGTTCACCTAAATCTATCATCGCATGATTACTTAAGCATATATCACATATATAAGCATGAATAAACGTAAAGGTAGGCATGTTAAATCATGTAGCATATTATTCTAAGCACTATACATCTCTATGTATCACATGAGGCATTTAAAAGTAATTAAAACAGTTAAAAACAACTTTAATACACTGCTGTTAGCTATAAACAGTTCGAAAATATTTCAGAAAATACAATATAATATACCATTATATATGTCTCGAAAAGACGAATCCAACGGCACTAAGCACGCCCCAATCTGACCACCCACGCGCCTTCACGCGCCCCGAGAAGCTCTCCCACGCGCCCCCATACGCACACGCGTTATCAGGCGCGTGTCTGACAGTCAGCCACGTGCCCCCACGCGCACACGCACCTCACGCGCCCTGACAGCTGTGCTGATGTCAGCATGACGTCATCTGA
This sequence comes from Apium graveolens, assembly GCF_009905375.1. Classification (NCBI taxonomy): domain Eukaryota; kingdom Viridiplantae; phylum Streptophyta; class Magnoliopsida; order Apiales; family Apiaceae; genus Apium; species Apium graveolens. The sequence continues at coordinate 196,468,587 of NC_133654.1, read as the reverse complement.
TGACGTCAGCATTAATGCTGACCGTTGATCGCGCATGTCTGACACGCGCCGCGCGTGACACACGAGCGCGTGAGCCCCACGCGCGCACGCCAGTCGCGCGGCCTTCCCCTATTTCTGACAGTCGCCGTTTTTTTTTTAAACAGCCGCTGCCGCCGCCCATGGAACTCCGTGCCACCATCAACATCAGCACTGACTTCTCTTTTAATAAACAGCAGGTGACTAAACATATATATATATACTAACAGATTATATATATATATATTTAATTACGAATTTAATTAAAACAACTTCAAAAAATCATAATAATTAATCCACTCATCAGAAAATTATGAAAAAATACCCAGACGATCTACAACACTTGTAGAACCCAGATCTACAGTCAAAACAATTTTGAGAAACAATTTCTAATCAATCATAATTAATCCATGATATAACTTGCAAAAATCATAATAAATTCATACAAGATCATAAAATTCTGAAATTTTTATCACAGATCTATATGCATACAAACTATGCTCTGATACCACTGTAGGATTTTATACATCACGGAAGCATGGTAAAATAATTTTCTTGATATAAAATCCAAATAAAGGCATGCATATCATGATTAAATCATAAGGGATCGTTTCTAACCTTTTAAAACCGATCCAAGAACGGCGAGCGGAGATCCTTAGCAGCTGCTCCTCAAGTGTGAAGCACTCCACCGGTATCCACCAAGAGATCAATGTGATGGAGGAGGAAGGGGTGGGAGAATTAGGGTTTTCTTAACCTTTTTTAGGTTGAGGCAAAATAAGGGTTTATAATAGTATATTTATAGGCAAAATTTTCAGCTGAAAATTTTCCCAAAAAATATTATTATTATTAACCCTTTATTCTTATTAACCTATTAACTAATAATTAAAACACCTTTTAATTATTAATCCTTTTTCTAAACACTTTAGAAATAATTCTCTCACTTGATTTAATTTCCAAAATTAAATTCTTAATTAATAATATTAAGAACTTTTCTTAATTAATTTATAATTAATTAAATCTTATTTAATCAATTATTAAATTTGCTAATTAATTATTTATTTCATAAATAAATAATTACCAGCCATTATTAATTAATTCCTCCACCATTAAATCATTATCTTTTATGGTGTGACCCTGTAGGTTCAATATTAAGCCGATAATAGAAATAAATAATAAAAAAACTATTTTATCATTATTTATATAAATTCTTTAATTCATTAAATATGATTGATTAATTAATCATATTTATTCTACATTGTGAGGGATACTTTTCAGCATATCGCGACTATCCGGATAATACGAATTCACTGCCTAGAATACCAAGAACCCATTCAGTGAATAGTTACCGTACAATTAATTCCTTCTACCCTACAATGTCATGATTAAATACAAGGCATGGAACTCGTGTCAAGCCTATCTTATTTAATCATTTTCTTTCCCATTCACTATGCTTAGTTCTAATTAATGTGAATTAGAAAATCCTTTCTAATTTCATTCACTCTGGCCAAAGATTCCTGAACTACCATAAGTGGATCAGCATTGAACATTCTCTTCCTTTCACTGGAAGGGGTAGATAGTAAGTGGCATTTTATACCACTTAGAACGTCTTATAATAGCTTGAATTGGTGTCTTGAAATCAAGTATTTTGTGTATTTGATGCGTTTTTCTAGTGTTTGTGCATTTCAGGGTATTAGTTGCATTTCGGGAGAGAATTCATCAATAATAAGCCTTGGCATGTGTTTAGCATTGCAATTGGGAAGATAGGAGCAGATTGCAGCGAAGAAACGGAGGAAAAATAGATCAGTTTCCAGAAGGGGGCTGAGCGGAGGAAAAATAGATCAGTTTCCAGAAGGGGGCTGAGCGCCCGCTCAGCTCTCTGCTGAGCGACCGCTCAGGAAGCTGAGCGCCCGCTCAGGAATGCTGAGCGGCCGCGCAGGGTCGGATTTTCAGATTAATTATTTTAGAGTCCTATGTTTGTTTGGCTTCCAACTTCTGAGTTATCTGGGTTTTATGGGACTCCTATATAAGTAGATTTCAGAGACGTTTTACAAAGGTTGGATCGTAGTATTAATCAAAGAGCGAGGAGATAAGGAAGAAGACGGTTTTAGCACACCGCAACGAAGAGGAAGCATATTTTCTTGTGATTCTTTATTTCGTTGTAACGTTGGATGCTAGTTTTCTTTACTTTGAAGCTATTTACTCTTGTGACGTACTCTGGTTTAATATAAGTAGATTTAGTTATTATTCTCGTGTGTTATTATCATGTTTTCATATGAACCCATGATGACGATGAGTACTATCATGGGCTAATCGTGATCATGGGGTCGTAACAGATTTACTATGGAGTTCTTTAGTTAATTGTTTAATACCTTAGTATGTGATGATTTTATGATATCTAGTATTGGTTGTGCGTATTCGTCTTATGTGCGTCGCGAACATATAAGATAGGGAGTTAATCTCTTGTGAAGCGACGGTGGATCTTGAGATTTAGAACTTGCCATGCTAGCATAGGTTCATGCACGAGTATGCATGATTAGTGGGTAACTCTAACCGTTTTATTCGCCCTGTGTAATCAGAAAGAATAACTTGTGCTTAAATCGTTATGTTGTCAATTTCTGTAGACATATAGAGACTCAACATAATTGATGCATATTCAACTTCTATCTTAATTTTGGATGTTTGGTAGAATGGTATTAGTACAATGAAAGTTGGCTTTTATCAGTTCCGTGTTATTCGATTAATATCATCACTGTTGCATGCTAAGGGTAATAACAATAGCTATTAAAGGAAGTAGTAATGAAGTTATGATCTCATGAGTGTTTTAATATTGTTAATTCAAGTGTTAATTAAGTGCGTAATTTTAGTAGTTAAATGTAGTTAATAATTAGTTAATCAAATCTAAGAGTTATTGTCTTAACATTGAGAAGTAATCATACATTGGTGAGTGAGTTTAATTGAACATAAGTAGTTTGAGTTTCTGTGGGAACGAACTAGAAAGTATTCTATATTACTTGCGAATGCGTATACTTGCGTGTGTATTTAGCGCATATTTTCACCCTAATAAGTTTTTGGCGCCGCTGCCGGGGACTCGGCGTATTTGTTTAGTTTATGTACTTACCATCATTGGTCATTAAGACTTAGTGATTAAGACGCGTTACTTATTGTTTCCGATTGTGTTTCAGGTACTTTAGCAAGCGTTTATGCAAACTCGTTCTCGTGCTCGGAAGAGGACTTTAGATACGGCTGAGGAGACAGAAGAAGTTCTTGATATTCCGGAGAAGATAGATTTTGAAGATTCTGATTCAGGAAGTGAGTAGAAAGAGCCGGTAACCATGGGTGATCGTTTAGTTCTAGTAGATCCAGCTCTTATGGACTTTTCTCGACCCAAAATTGATGACATTCAGTCTAGGATCATGCACCCGGCTATTGAGGCCAATAACTTTGAAATCAAGCCGGGCACTATTCAGATGGTGCAGAATTCTGTTTCCTTCGGAGGTGCAGCGACTGAAGACCCCAACATGCACATAAGGAATTTTGTCGATATCTGCAGTACTTTCAAATATAATGGTGTGACTGATGAGGCTATCAAGCTAAGGCTTTTCCCATTCTCTCTAAGGGATAAATCTAAGGACCGGTTACATTCTGAACCAGCTGGGTCTATCACTACTTGGCAAGATCTTGCACAAAAGTTTCTAGTGAAGTTTTATCCAATGGCGAAGACTGCTGCTATAAGGAGTGCTCTTACTCAGTTTGCGCAGCAACCTACAGAATCTATGTGCGAAGCTTGGGAGCGCTACAAGGAGATGTTGAGAAAGTGTCCACATCATGGAATGCCTGATTGGATGGTGATCACAGGTTTTTATAATGGCTTGGGGGCCCAATCTCGGCCCATGCTTGATGCAGCAGCTGGAGGCACCTTGTGGGCCCAAAGCTATACTGAGGCTTATAATCCTATTGAGACTATGGATGCAAATGAGCATCAAAACCCAACTCAAAGGATGATGCCTGGGAAGGTAGCGGGTATTCTGGAAGTCGATGCAGCTACAGCTATTGCAGCGCAGCTCCAAGCGCTGTCTATGAAGGTCGATTTTCTAGCCACCTATGGGATAAATCAGATAGCTATGGTCTATGAGCTTTGTGCAGGTTCTCATGCTACGGATCAGTGTTCTCTTGTTAATGAATCTGTTCAGTATGTGAATAATTATCAGCGACAACAGCAGCCTGTGCCAGCTACTTATCATCCCAACAACAGAAATCTTCCAAATTTCAGCTGGAGTAATAATCAAAATGCTATTCAGCAACCATATCAGTAAGGCGTAAGTAAACAGTTCAATCCACCTGGATTCCAGCAACCACAACATTATGCTCAAAGGCAATCATATCCTCAACAAGGAGGTGCAGCTCCACCCTCTAGTGCTGATTTTGAGGAACTTAAGTTGTTGTACAAAAGTCAGGCGGTTTCCATCAAGACCTTGGAAAATCAAATCGGTCAAATAGCCAATCCAGTGTTCAATCATCAACCTGGCATACTTCCCAGCGACACTGAAGTGCCAGGCAGGAAGGAAGCTAAAGAGCAAGTCAAGGCTATTACTTTAAGGTCTGGAAAAGTTGTTGATGCTGAAAAAGCAAAAGAATGAGAAGCTGAAGTTGGAGATGAAGAAGCTAAGCAAAAGGACAAGCGGCGGAATCAAGGAAAACTACTGTTGAACACACTCTGCCTGAGGGTAATACAGGGGAGAAACAGCTCTATCCTCCACCACCTTTCTCTAAGAGATTGCAACAACAAAAGCTAGATAAGCATTTCGGTAAGTTTCTGGAGGTGTTCAAGAAACTTCACATCAATATACCTTTCGATGAGGCTCTGGAGCAAATGCCTAGTTATGCGAAATTTATGAAGAGTATTCTTTCAAGAAAGGTGAAACTGGATGAACTTGAGACCGTTGCTCTAACGGAAGAATGTAGTGATGTGCTACAGCAAAAGTTACCTCCAAAGCTTAAAGATCCAGGTAGTTTCACCATTCTTTGCACTATTGGCAAGTTGTCTTTTGACAAGTGCCTTTGTGATTTGGGAGCAAGCATCAATCTGATACCGTTGTCGATCTTTAAAAAGTTGAATTTGCCAGATCCAAAGCCCACCTGCATGTCTCTACAATTGGCTGATTGATTTATTACTTACCCAAGAGGCATAGTGGAGGATGTTCTAGTAAAGGTGGATAAGCTCTTCTTTCCTGCAGACTTTGTTATTCTGGATTTCAAGGAAGATAAGAAAATTCTCATAATCTTGGGAAGACCTTTCTTGGTTACAGGCCGTACCTTGATAGATGTGCAGAAAGGTGAACTTACTATGCGGGTGCAGGATCAGGATGTGACATTCAATGTATTCAAAGCAATGAAATTCCCTACAGAAGATGAGGAGTGCTTAAAAGTGGATTTGATTGATTCTGCGGTTACTACAGAACTTGATCATATGCTAATGTCTGATGCTTTAGAGAAGGCCTTAGTGGGGGATTTTGAAAGTGATGATGAGGATGGAAATGAGTAACTACAATATCTAAATGTTTCTCCCTGGAGGCGAAATCTAGACATGCCATTTGAATCTCGTGGTACTTCGGACATCAAAAATGCTGAAGGAAAGCTCAAACCATCGATTGAGGAAGCACCTACCTTGGAGCTTAAACCATTGCCTAAATACTTGAGGTATGCTTTTTTAGGTGATGCATCTACTTTACCTATTATTATTGCCTCTGACCTTTCAGGTAGTGAGGAGGACAAGCTCTTAAGGATCTTGAGAGAATTCAAATCAGCTATCGGAGGGACTATAGCATACATAAAAGGGATCAGCCCCTCATACTGCATGCATAAGATTCTTCTAGAAGAGGGTAGTAAGCCGACTGTTGAGCAACAGCGCAGACTTAATCCTATCATGAAAGAAGTGGTGAAGAAAGAAATTCTGAAGTGGCTGGATGCAGGAATCATTTATCATATTTCTAACAGTTCTTGGGTGAGCCCCGTGCAATGTGTACCTAAGAAAGGAGGTATCACTGTAGTAGAAAATGAAAAGAACGAGCTCATCCCCACTTGAACAGTCACAGGATGGAGAGTATGCATGGACTATAAAAAGTTGAACAAGGCCACGAGGAAGGATCACTTCCCTCTTTCATTTATTGATCACATGCTTGATAGGTAGGTCGGTCACGAGTATTATTATCTTCTGGATGGCTATTCAGGGTATAATCAGATTTGTATTGCACCAGAGGATCAAGAAAAGACTACCTTCACTTGTCCATTTGGCACGTTTGCTTTTCGCGGAGTTTCGTTTGGGTTATGTGGCGCGCCGACCACTTTTCAGAGATGTATGATGGCTATATTCTCTGACATGATTGGAAATAATGTCGAGGTGTTCATGGACGACTTCTCCGTCTTTGGACATTCGTATGATGAATGTTTGAATAATCTTCGTGCAGTACTCAAAAGGTGTGTGGAAACTAATTTGGTGCTCAATTGGGAGAAATGTCATTTTATGGTGCGTGAAGGCATTATTCTTGGGCATAAGGTCTCTAGCAAGGGTCTTGAGGTGGACAAAGCCAAGGTGGGAGTCATTGAAAATCTTCCACCACCTATTTCTGTGAAAGGAATCCGTAGTTTTCTGGGTCATGCGGGTTTTTATCGGCATTTCATCAAGGACTTTTCGAAGATATCTAAGCCTTTGTGCAACTTGCTTGAGAAGGATGTGCCTTTTAAATTTGATGATGACTGCTTAACGGCATTCGAGACTCTTAAGAAGAGTTTGATAACTGCACCAGTTATTACAGCACCCGATTGGACAGAGCCTTTTGAGATGATGTGTGATGCAAGTGATTATGCGGTGGGCGCAGTTCTTGGGCAGCGCAAGAATAACCTCTAGAAGAGTTTGATAACTGCACCAGTTATTACAGCACCCGATTGGACAGAGCCTTTTGAGATGATGTATGATGCAAGTGATTATGCGGTGGGCGCAGTTCTTGGGCAGCGCAAGAATAACCTCTTTCATGTAGTCTACTATACTAGCAAGACCTTAAATGAGGCCCAAATGAACTACACCACTACTGAGAAAGAGCTCTTGGCTATAGTTTTTGGTTTTGAAAAATTTCGATCTTATTTGTTTGGGACAAAGGTGACAGTGTTCACTGATCATTCGGCCATTCGCTATTTAGTTTCCAAGAAGGATTCGAAGTCGAGACTCATTCGTTGGGTGCTCTTGCTACAGGAATTTGAGTTAGAGATCAAGGATCGAAAAGATACTGAGAATCAAGTAGCTGACCATCTCTCCAGATTGGAGAATCACGAGTCTACTTCACATGATACGACATTGATCAACGAATCTTTTCCAGATGAGCAGTTGTTCGCAGTTCAGGAGGAAGAGCCATGGTTCGCAGATATTGTGAATTATCTTGTCAGTAATATAATACCTCCTAATTTGACCATAGCTCAAAAGAAGAAGTTTCTGCATGAGGTGAAGTGGTATATGTGGGATGAACCGTATTTGTTTAGACAGGGAGCTGACCAGATCATCAGGAGATGTATCCCAGTCTGTGAGACGGAGGGGACATTACGAGACTGCCACTCCACAGTTTATGGTGGACACTATGGTGGTGAGAAGATGGCAGCTCGTATTCTGCAAGTAGGTTTTTTCTGGCCTACTTTGCTTAAGGATGCTCATCAGTTCGTTTTAAGGTGTGATCGTTGCCAAAGAGTGGGAAATCTTACGAGAAAGGATGAGATGTCGTTAAATATGATGCTTGAAGTCGAGGTCTTTGATGTCTGGGGAATCGATTTCATGGGGCCTTTTGTCTCGTCCTGCAATAATCAGTACATCTTGCTGGCAGTTGATTATGTCTCAAAATGGGTAGAAGTAAAAGCTCTACCGATAATTGATGCAAAGGAAGTGTTGAATTTTCTTCATAAGCAGATTTTCACAAGGTTTGGAACGCCACGAGTAATCATAAGTGATGAAGGGTCGTATTTCTATAACTGTAAGTTTACTTCTATGATGCAGCGCTATAATATGAATCATCGAGTTGCTACTGCCTATCATCCGCAGACAAATGGTCAAGAGGAAGTGTCTAACAGAGAGATCAAGCGTATTTTAGAGAAGGTTGTTTGTCCGTCAAGGAAGGATTGGTCTTTAAAGCTCGATGAAGCTGTTTGGGCTTACAGAACAGCATATAAGACTCCACTTGGGATGTCCCCGTTTCAACTTGTGTATGGTAAGGGATGTCATTTACCTGCAGAGCTTGAGCATAAGGCCTATTGGGTGTTGAAGAAGTTGAACCTGGATCTAGATGTAGCTGGAAAGAAACGAATGCTTCAGCTTAATGAACTTGATGAATTTTGACTCCAAGCGTACGAAACCAACAAAATGTACAAGGAAAAAGTGAAAAGGTGGCACGACAGAAAGCTACATCCTAAGTTATTTATGCCGGGGCAACAATTTCTTTTATTCAACTCTCGTCTCCGACTTTTTCCTGGGAAGTTGAAATCAAGGTGGTCGGACCTTTTATTTTCAAAACTGTGTTTCCACACGGAGCGGTGGAGATTTTTGAGAATGATCCTGACCAAGCATTCAAAGTTAATGGTCAGCGTTTGAAGCACTACTATGGGGACACGACAAACCGGGAAGTGGTTAGTGTCGTTTTATTGTCAACTTGAGTAAGGTACGCTATGTCAAGCTAATGACGAAAAAGAAGCGCTTCGTGGGAGGCAACCCATGATTTGTTGTTACAGGAACCCTTAGAAGTTAGTAACCTATCCAAAACCACAAAAAAAATCAGAAAAACAGGGCAAGGAAAAAAAAATTCCCGAAGACCCATTAGCGCCCGCTCAGCTTTGCTGAGCGACCGCTCAGGGGCCGACTGGGAGAAATTTTTTTAAGTCCAATAAAAATCCAAAAAAAAAATGAAAAATAAAAAATACAATACAGCCCATTACCCACGACCTATTTCCCCATTATCCCATGTTTTTAACCCTCAAACCCACTCCTAATCAAATTTTATCCTAATCCCTGCCCTATATATACATACATCTATTACATATACTCCCCATATAATTTCAAACCTTAAACTCTCTCCCAAACCGAAAAACACAAATCTTTAACACTTTTACCCAGTTTCGATGGCACCCAAGAGATCCATGACTATCGATAGCAGCAGCACTGTCCCTACTGCTGATTCTTCAAGGGGTACTGCTGCAAGGCCTCGTTTGAATGATAGGGCTGCTGAGGAGGAGTACACTAGGCTTCTAGGGAAGCCAATTTTGAAGGAGAGGGGGTTTTTACCATCGGGGAGGGATGGTGAGTTGTTGCCTATGATAGCTGAGAAGGGTTGAATTGTTTTTTGTGAGTCTCCTGAAGCAGTGCCGATGAGCGTGGTTCACGAGTTCTATGCAAACACGAAGGCTGAGAAGAATGGGTATTCTGTGGTCCGGGGATGACGGTTGATTATCACCCTGCGGCGATTTGCCGTGTGATTGGGCAGTGATAGAGGAAGCCCACGGAGGAGAATTGGAACGAGAAGACTGCTGAGGATTTTGACTTGGATTTGATTTGTGCCACTCTCTGTAGGCCGGGCACAGTATGGACCTTCGAGACTAGGACTAACGAGTATCGTCACTTTCCGACGATCGCGATGAATAAGTATGCCCGTGCATGGAATGCTTTTATTTGTGCTAATATTCTGCCTACTTCGCATGCACATGAGGTCACAGTTGAGAGAGCACAGTTGTTATGGGGAATTTTGAATGAGGAGTACTATGTGGACCTTGGTGAGTTCATCTACCAAGGAATTCTGAAGTTTTTGAGGGGAGCTAAGCACATGAACATCCCTTATGCATCCACAGTTATAAAGCTTTTCCGAGCAGTGGGAGTTCAGTGGCCGTCTCATGAGCAGTTGCAGTTGTCGGCCGCTCCTATTGACTCCGGAACTCTGCATGCGATGCAGGAGTGGACCGGTGGTGAGCCCGAGGAGCATGGGTTGGGTTATCGTCTTCCAGGGGGTGTCCAGCACGAGGTGCTACCATGGCGAGGCCAAGGTGAGATGAGGCTGGTTCTTCTAGAGCTCAGGAGGGTGCTGGGATGGCTGATGCCCAGTATAGGAGGCTGTCGAGAAGGATGGACGCTATGTACGAGACATAGAGCAGGTTTACTCAGGAGTTCACCCTTGCACTTGGGACTGCTTTTCGAGGCCTTGAAGCTGACATCCAGTGGCCATTTTTTGGTGAGGACTCTGCATATCCGTCTCCTGATACACCACCCTCTGAGGGTGATGATGATGATGATCTCTCCGAGTAGGTATACCCTGTGTTCCTTTCTACTACCTTCACTGGGGACAGTGAAGATTTTAAGTTTGGGGGTGGTAGTTAAAGAATATTTTGTGTGTGTCATATAGTTGCATATTCATGATAATTTAGTTCATATAATTACATATTTCTTTTGCCATATAGTTTTTTAGCTTAATTTAGTTATCATGTCATGTAGCTCATGCATATACCATGATCCTTTTTGCGCTGATTTACCAATTGATTTGTGATGTTGATGCGAGTGTAGTGATAGCGTTAAAGTGATGTTGAGTCGTGTAGGTTGATATACATGCTAGAAACACTTGTAATTTCACTAAGTCTTAGAGAATGCTTAAGGACTAGATTGTTGTTATGGTTTAATGGTTTTCGAGGTTAATCTATTGATTATGCTTAGAATTTTATAATAGGTTCTTAGTGATAAAAGGCATGAAAAGAAAAAAATGGAGTGAAAAATGGCATTCATTGCTAATTGTGGCTAGGCGTCAAATGGCTAGTAGCCGACTCGTATTTTTATACGAGTAGTCTAGGGTTGAGCAAGATGGAGCGAAACGCACTTGCTCAGAAATTGAAAAAAAATATAAAAAATAGAAAAAAATAGAAAAAAAAGGAGAAAGAAAAAAAAAAGAGAAAAAAAAATAAAGAGTTAATGCATAATTGATCACGAGTGGGCTCTTTGGTATTCGAGTTATTAAGTTCTTAGGGGACTTTGTGCCTAGTGACCTAAGGCTTTTATAGTCTGGGATCCGCTAACCTAACGCTCGCTACATGGATGCCATTGTATAATTCTTTTGTGGACCTCACTCATTGTACGGTCAAATAAGCATTGTTGTTGTAAATAAAAGCATAATTCCGTAATAAGCTCCATAATCTTGAAGTGTTATAAGTCACTTTGTGCCTAGAATTTTTATTCTTCGTATAAACATGCGATTGCCTTGAGGATGGTTGAGTTATGATAATTGATCTAGTTTCGAAGCAAATCTGTTAAGCATCTGCACACACCACGTTTCTGGTTGTATGTTAGTTTGTATGATTTGACTGATCTTTATTCGCCTAATTGCATTTGTTGAGATGTCGTAAGTTGGTTGGTTGGGTCGTAGTAAGGGGTATCGCTGCATTTCATATAGATTGCATTCATGCATATTTTTGTTTTGTTTTTGAGTCTGTGACGCTTGAGGACAAGCATCGATTTAAGTTTGGGGGTGTGATAAGTGGCATTTTATACCACTTAGAACGTCTTATAATAGCTTGAATTGGTGTCTTGAAATCAAGTATTTTGTGTATTTGATGCGTTTTTCTAGTGTTTGTGCATTTCAGGGTATTAGTTGCATTTCGGGAGAGAATTCATCAATAATAAACCTTGGCATGTGTTTAGCATTTCAATTGGGAAGATAGGACCAAATTGCAGCGAAGAAACGGAGGAAAAACAGATCAGTTTCCAGAAGGGGGCTGAGCGCCCGCTCAGGAATGCTGAGCGGCCGCGCAGGGTCGGATTTTCAGATTAATTATTTTAGAGTCCTATGTTTGTTTGGCTTCCAACTTCTGAGTTATCTGGGTTTTATGGGACTCCATTATAAGTAGATTTCAGAGATGTTTTACAAAGGTTGGATCGTAGTATTAATCAAAGAGCGAGGAGATAAGGAAGAAGACCGTTTTAGCACACCGCAACGAAGAGGAAGCATATTTTCTTGTGATTCTTTATTTCGTTGTAACGTTGGATGGTAGTTTTCTTTACTTTGAACCTATTTACTCTTGTGACGTACTCTGGTTTAATATAAGTAAATGTAGTTATTATTCTCGTGTGTTATTATCATATTTTCATATGAACCTATGATGACGATGAGTACTATCATGGGCTAATCGTGATCATGGGGGTCGTAACGGATTTACGATGGAGTTCTTTAGTTAATTGTTTAATACCTTAGTATATGATGATTGTATGATATCTAGTATTGGTTGTGTGTATTCGTCTTATGTGCATCACGAACATATAAGATAGGGAGTTAATCTCTTGTGAAGCGACGGTGGATATTGAGATTTAGAACTTCCCATGCTAGCATAGGTTCATGCACGAGTATGCATGATTAGTGGGTAACTCTAACCATTTTATTCGCCATGTGTAATCAAAAAGAATAACTTGTGCTTAAATTGTTATGTTGTCAATTTCTGTAGACATATAGGGACTCAACATAATTGATGCATATTCAACTTCTATCTTAATTGTGGATGTTTGGTAGAATATTAGTACAATGAAAGTTGGCTTTTATCAGTTTCGTGTTATTCGATTAATATCATCACTATTGCATGCTAAGGGTAATAACAATAGCTATTGAAGGAAGTAGTAATGAAGTTGTGATCTCATGAGTGTTTTAATATTGTTAATTCAAGTATTAATTAAGTGCGTAATTTTAGTAGTTAATTGTAGTTAATAATTAGTTAATCAAATCTAAGAGTTATTGTCTTAACATTGAGAAGTAATCATACATTGGTGAGTGAGTTTAATTGAACATAAGTAGTCTGAGTCTCTCTGGGAACGAACTAGAAAGTATTTTATATTACTTGTGAACGCGTATACTTGCGTGTGTATTTAGCGCGTGTTTTCGCCCTAACAGTAGATCCTTTATTGATCATACACTATCTTCGTGTACAAATTCCTACACCCAGTAGAGCCCTTATTATTGTCCCTGGAGACTAAGAACTAAACCAAAGTATAGTTCAGTGTACACAAGATGACTATGATGACCTCAAGTCTAAGAATACTTGTACAACTATCACTTTGTGAACATCTGCTGACATGTGAGTGAACTCCATCAGTTGTTCAGCTGTGTGAATCATGTTCAGTGAACTTATTCTATAATAAGCACCTACATACTAGCTATAGTGTCACCACACAAATGTCTATGAGAACAGACATCCTTCATAATGAAGCAAGCATAGTATGTACCGATCTTTGCGGATTACTAATTACCAGTTAGTAATCCTACGACCAGGAAATATTTAAGTTCAGAGTTATCATTTTTAGGTCTCATTATTATGATCTCATCATAATTCATAAAAAGCTTTACTCTAAACTATGGTATATCTTATTTAAACACTTAAATAGATAAAGCCCGCAATAAGACCAAAACAAGTCTTTTATTTATATCAATGAAATCAAAACAGATTACATAAAAGTTATTCATAAATCATCATACATGATTGGACTTAAGACACATCTCTTTCACAAATGGCTAATATGTAAAAGCGAAATGAAGGACAAAGCCTACTCAGTATTGGAGACCAAGTATAAAGCACTCCTGAAACAGTTATCTGAAAATAAGCAGACTAGAAGCAGTAAGGTTTACACAACTGAAGCAAGTCCTGGGATGATCCTGAAAATAAAGATGATAATAGATTTTGATATCTTGCTTTCATGGAAAGTAATGATGAGGAATCATTTTTAATTGATCAGATATCCACCTCAAAATTTATAAACCTATCATATGATCATCATAATTCCATTTTTATAATTCTTAATGTTGAGACACCTAAAATGCACGCTAAAACTGTTAATACCAACACGGAATCTAAGTCCAATAAAATGAATGTAATGGTTAAGACCCATGAATCTTTAAAGACTATAGTTGGTAAGAATAAAAAACATACTTGGAATGAAATATTTAGTAGAAGAACATTAATTGAATATGCATGTGTGCCTAATAGTCCATGAAATAATAATAAATATTTCTTATAAATATGCCACTAAGTCATCATGACCTAACTTAGCTTGAGTACCTCAGACCAGATAATTAACTTGTGATTGCAGGGCACTGAAAAGAAGAAGAAGGTTGTGTGAGTGTTGGACCGTGGATGCCCAGGACAAATGATCGGTAACAAAGCTCTATTATAATATTCTGAGAAAAGAGCTAGCCCAACAGTCATCTTTGGAGACAACAATATTGGTGTTACAATGGGATATGGAAATTCGGAATCTGGAAATATTGTCATTCAAGACGTAGCACTGGTCAGAGGACTTAAGCAAAATCTTCTTAGTAACAGTCAGTTCACTGATTGAGGGTTTAAGGTTGATTTTAATAAAGAATGTTGCTTGATTACTCATAAGAAGACTGATTAACCTGCTTTCACAAGAGTAAGAAAAGGAAGCCCATTTGTTGCCAATTGGAATTCAACAAACAAGGAAAAGTGAGTTGTTTCTACTCAAGGATATAACAAAGAATTCTTGATGTGGCACAAGAAGCTTTCACATTTAAACTTCAAGGAAATCAATACTCTTGTCAAAAGAGAGTTGGTTAGAGATATGCATGCACAAGAATTCATTCATGTCAGAACGGGAAATTAAAAAGATCACGTCACAAGTTGAATATTATGTCATATATCTCCAAGCTTCTTCAACTATTTTACATGAATATACATGTCAATGTGATATTAATAAGAAGGAAAAAGTATGCCTTAATTATGGTTGATAAATTTTGTAACATATAATTGGGTTTAGTTTCTAGCCAGGAAAGACGAAGCTACTCAACTGTTCATTGAGCACATCAAGAAGTTTAATAAGGAGTCAGAAGGCCAAAGATCAAGTTTAGTGGCAATTAGGAGTGAAAATAGAACTGAGTTTAGGAATGCCATAATTGAAGCATTTTTCAAAGAGAATGACATCTCTCAACAATTCACCGCACCAAGAACACATCAATAAAACGGTGTGATGGAGAGAAAGAATATGACCTAATTGAAATGTTTGTAGTTTGAGTCAAACTAGTCACTGGTTAAATGTTATTTCTTCATTTTATTATTTTATTCCTCACAAAACCTTTTTATCAAAAGTTCATACTATTTCTGAACCTACAAATATTTTGTTATCACAAAGCTTATAAACATCCTTTATGGATAGAAGCTATGCAAAAAGAGTTGAAGGCGCTAAAAATAAAAATACTTGGGCCATTATAGACTTACCTGCTGGAATAAAGGTCATCGGATGCAAGATTAGGTTAGCTTCTAAGGGGTTTAATCAGAGATATGATATAGATTTTGAAGAAATATGTTGTCCTTTCATAAAGATGAACATTGTTATATGCATTATTGCCTTAACAACCAGCAAAATATGACATGTACATCAGTTAAATATGAACAATGAATTTTTATAGGGAATTTATGAGAAAGTTCACATGAAAATTCCTGAAGGTTCAACTCATCTCTATCCCTATGCTAAAGTTTGCAGATTTGTAAAATTATTATGTGGCCTTAGACAAGCATCTAGACAATGCTCACAAAAACTAGTTGTAGTCGTGTAGGACTAACTGATCAAGGCTATAAACATTCTACAAATGACCACGGTCTTCTCATAAAAAAATTAGAAAATTATATTTCCATCAAATTTGTTTATGTGGATGATATTTTCATCACTGGTTCTGATATTCAAGTTATTTTTGCTTTAATATCTCATCTTGATACTATATTTAGTATTAAACGGTTATAGAATTGAATTATTTTTTAGGGAATTGAGGTTGGTTATGAATCAAGAAGAATTATTCTGAGTCAAAACAACTTTATTAGAGATCTTCTTGTTAAATGCCAGTTTGATTTATCTGTCAAGGTTGTTACTTCATTTCCTTTTCATCTTAAACTTCAATCTGGTATTGGTAGATTATTATATGATCCTGAATTGCATAGATCATTTGTGGGAAAGTTCTTTTACTTGATTATACAAGACCAGATTTGAGCTCAATTGTACAACTGTTAAGTCAATATATGCAAAAGCTTTGAATGCCTCATCTTTAAAATATCATTCACACTCTCAGATATGTTTCAAATATTGTTGGTCAAGTATTATGCTATAAGCTAAATAACATTTAACACTTTAATCTTACTTATATTTTAACTAGCATCTTGTCCAGAAGCAAGACGTTCCATTACTGGTTATATTTTATCATTTGATAATTCTCCATAACACATTTTTTAAATCTTCATTAGAATCTGAATATCGAGCTATTGATGCCACTGCATTTTAGAATACCTTGACAATTCATTTACTGGAAGAATTTGGTGCTTCTAATCTTAAACTTATTACTTTGTATTATGATAATGAGTCAGCCCCAAATATAATGAAAATCCCTATTTTTCATGAGAGGGAAAAATATATCGAAATTGATTGTCGCTTAACTCGTGATAAAGTTCTTAAATGTTTCATCAGATTCACTTACTTATCTATAAAGAACCAATTAACAGACTTGTTTACAAAAATCATTCCTTCTACTCAGTTTAAAAATTTACTCTCATTCCACTTATTCCAATTTGAGGTGGATACATTACTAATTCAACAAGATTATCAGCTTAGCCCATTCAAGATCAAGTCCAACAACAATTTACAATATCAATCGATTACAATATCAATTCATTAGTCATTAGTCTAATAATACAAGTCGCTAGATCAGCATAACTAATACACTAAATGTAGTTATTCTTATACTGTATATAGAGAGATAGAACAGTCACATAGCCACACAAAATATATTGGATTATTTGAATAAAATTCAAATTGATCTTTAATTATTTTTTGTTTTGTAACTTATATTTTAATTTGTGTAACTCTTATACTAATGAGCTAGTTTTAATTTTGTTCATTAATTTAATGTGTAGATTACAAATTAATGACTTGTAAGTTACAAATCTTTCTTCCCCTATAAATAAAATATTTTACTTCATTATTATGGTTTCTGTCTAATTTGATCCTAACTACTATCAGGATTAGATTTCAGGATAAAGAAACTGAGTATGATGGTAACTATACTTCAATGTACTTAAATTATGGGAATAATGAGTTTTAAATGAAGAAGAATTTTGATATTTCTAAAGTGGTCTTCAATTCAAGACAATTATCTCTGAGTCCTCAGTATGGATGTGAGTTACCTTTTACTTAATGACTTTCAAATTGAAAGAAGCTCCGTTGAAAATCCGAGAGCAGCAATTTATCAATAATCTGAAGATTCTGAAGAAAGAAAAGAATTGAAGAAGAAACTGATACATATTCTCATAAGGAAGGTGAATGAAAGAATGGCTAATTTCATGAGCATGTATTACATAATATTTCTGAAGTCCAAGACGATGCTGACATATAAATCGTTGTAAAATTATGTATCCTTCAATGTACATTTTGTCATCCTGTTTTTGGCATCATTTAGCAGGAATTTATGTTTTATTTTACAAAGCATAAATTGGGGAAGTTTGTTGGATATTCCGCTCAAGTGTCCATCGTTTTATTTGAAAATATTTTACTTCATTATTGTCCCCTATAAATTATTCCCATATTTTATTTCTGTGAGATAGTAACGATGTTTGTTCAGTTCGTAGAAGGTGGGTTTGTTAAGTGCTTGAAAATCACCTTTGTTCATTGTATCTTGGGAGACAGAAATCAATCAACACTCAAGTACCACACGGAAGGGGCTTATTTATTTTAAGAAGAGTTTAATTTTCACATGACTCGAACGATATTTTTGATATTTTATTATTGTAATCTTCTCTACAGCTATACTCGTGTGTGATACTCGGTACAAAATATACATTCTCTATGTCTCTATCTTTCTCACCTCTTGCAAGATGAGAAAGCTACTAAATAGTTATAACTAAATCTTACTTTTATTGAAAATGGATATTATTCCACCAAACACAAGTACATTTTTGTTCATTTATCCGCCAAATTAAAACCTGTTGTAATTGATTAATAGGGCTTAAAATCACGAGACTTCGAACAATTCATTTTAAACAACATCTTCAATATTTCGTAATTTTTCTAAAAATATCAAAATGTCCGAATTTTAAGAAATTGCAATCCAATATTTTAAATCTGGTAAACACTGTAATTTAAGAAGGGAGTGATGCATGTTGATGAAATAATGTACAAACTCTATTCAAAATTAGTCGGGAGACAGGTAAGCTTGACCAGCCATATATTTAGAAAAAATGAAAGGCGATGCTGCCTCCTCTAACAATATTTTACACCCATTGCCCTGTAAATGGTCATACACAAATAAATATACTTGTGCAGAGTAGATTTCAAATTTGGAAGATTGAGGATTACTAAAATACTTTTAACGCCCGGACCATTGTGTCCGTAAATAATTTTGTATTTTACACGAGTAAATAAAATACTTTGTAATTTACGTTACAAATATTTTTACAATTTATTTTATGTGAATTCATTCATATATAAAATAGGTTATGTGTATTTTTTTTTGAACAAGACTTCTAGTAGCTAGTCTCACTCTCGTGATTATAAAAAAGTGTTACTTCTACATTTTCTCTTCGCACATTTTTAGTTCATGTCAAAATATACAGTTTTTATATTTTGTCTTGTTTTCTATAATATGTTATCATCACTTCACTTTCATGCAGGTTATAATTTCAACTTATCTTCGTGTACAACAAAACGAGAAGTATGATCTTACTCTAAATAAAATGCATTTACGAAAGAGTTATACCATCCCATATCATATTTAACTTAATTTTTTTCTTTACATTAAAATATTTAAATATACATCGTTCATGCAAATGTATAATTGCAATACATTTACACTGAAAAGTTAATTATTGACAACAATTTAAATTTGTACCGGAACAAATGGATTTTGTTGGAAAGCTCTACAAAGTCCAAAGTCTATAAAAGGGCTTTTAATTTTATGCTAAAAAAGTCTAATTTAAGGAAAATATTATGAATATAATTAAGATGGTTACCAAAATACTTATAAAATATGCACCAATTAAATAATTATATACTGCTACATCGACATGTCACATCATTTAATAATATTTTTTTGTATTTTTTTATACTTCCAATATTACTCTTGATTTAAATGTCACTAGGAGTATTCATTGAAAAACTTAAGTTTGCTTGAACCATAATTACATGAATATAATTTAGAAAAAATAAATCAATATAGGGGTGTTGATCCTATGTGCCATAATTTAAGGAAAAATAATTTTGGGGGAAAACATATCCAAAATAACACCATCACTGAAAACAATATTTTGTGTAGTGTTTTAGAGCAAACTTTAGTCGTATATGTTTTAGAGCAAGTTCAAAACTTGCTAGTAGTTTCCTTATAAATATTATAAAATAATAACTCTTAGGAAGTTAAGACATGAATTTATATTTCACTTCAACAATAATCTCTAAATTCATCACTTATTATTATTATAATAATAAATTTGAAAAGATATGAACAAAAAGTGGAAGAAAGAGAAAGAAAAGAGTGGAAGAAAGAGTGAGAAATTAATATTTTATTAATAAAAATAATATAAGGGATCACTAGTTGTTGTTAGTGATTCAAGAGCATCTCGAACGCTCATCACCTTTAGGTATAATATCTATGTGGTCTGATATAACTAATATCTAAAATTTTGATCACAGCTCCGGTAGGTATATTTTTAGAGCATCTAGAAGAATAATAATTAAAATGGTTAGTTATGTAAAAAAAAATTGAATCTGTAAGAGGTTTTACTCCGGTGGTACTAGGTATAATGGTTAACTATTTTCAATAAAATTATTTTTTTACTATATATATATATATATATATATATGAAAATTTTATATGTTAAAATAATTTTAGTATATATTTAGTTAAATACACGTGAAAATATAAATAATATATTCAATGAAAATATATTAAATATAATAGAAATTTAATATTATCTCAATTGAAATATTATAACATATTTAAATATAATCAAACATAATTAATAAACATTACTTATATATCTATTATAAAATATATAATTATATTATTTTATTTCTATTTGTATTCATAAAAATATGTATTGTATATTAAAATAAATATAATAAAGTTTAAAATATTAAATGTAAAATAAGATTTTTAATATATTTTGATTTATATATATATATATATATATATATATTAAGTGTAATATAAATATATGTATATATTAATGTGCTGAGTATGTTAAGTTTTAAATAAGAAACCAAAATATGTTTTAGCTAATGGTTAGAGGATCAACAAATATAGAAGACGCGATGGAGGATATTAAAATTATTGCTAATAGGTCTAATGGTTGGAGTGGTATACTAAATCATGTTGTCACCTATACTTTTTACCTAAGAGATGAACATGTTGGAGATGCTGTTAGATCACTTCATCTAAATCAATACATGTCAGCTCCCATGCTTAAAATATCATCTAAGTTAATGCTATCATATGTTCTCTGTTACAAATATTTTTTTATAATAAATAGCATATTGCCTTTAAATAATTTTTAAATATTATTTAATTATTAACCAAAATACAAATTCTAATATTATATTATAATAAACTATGCTTAATTTAAAAATTATATATATATAAGTAATGTTTATCAATTTTATGTTTTCCATTTATAAATATTTTATTATATTTATAAATGTAATAATTTTTTATTTTATAATATTTAATTTAAAATATTTTCATAAATATAAAAAATAAAAGCATTGTCATTAAATATTTTTGATTTAGATACATGTTTTATTTTCAATTGTATTAAATATAAATAGCTTAAATTAATTTTAACTGTATATTTAAAATTAAAAATAAAATAATATTTTGGATATAGTTAATGAATATAACTAATACCACTGGAGTATAAATCTTTACAGATTCAACAAAATTTTAGCTAATGGTATTTTAGCTAATAAGTTTACATAATGCCCTTCGAGATACTCTAAGGAATCACTAATAGACTCAGACTGTTGGAGTGTCAAAAACAGTTAAAAAATTGTGTGGTAAAATTATAAAAACTGATTTTCGAAGAGTTGTTTGTGGCGTAAAAGCTGCTATTAGAAAAAGTAAGACCCGTGCTTTTCGAACAAAAGCCGCTTTTCGTTTTTACGGTAAAAAGATGCTGATTTCGACTTAAAATTTCGCCAAAAATATTATTTTTTATAATTTTTTATATCAAAACTTATACAAATTAAAAATATTTCCATACATCAAAACATATATAAATTAAAAATATTTCCAAACAGTTATTTGATTTTTTCAACAACATTTTTCTCACAAACACAGCAATTTTTAATAACAATCAAACAAGTCTTAATCTATCTTTTATTATTATTGTTTGGAAAATGCTAGAGGTACAAAATGAGTTAATAAAATAGTTACAAATGCCAGTTGCTAAATATAAATGGACCCCCTCGAGGTACATTAATAGGACCAATTAAATTTTCTCATTGTGTCACATCACCCATGTCATGTTATTTTGTGACAATTTTTTGTAACTTTCTTTTGTGCCTCTAGCATTACTCTTATTATTTTGTAACATCAAAACTCAAGATAAATGCACCTTCTCCTCTAATTTTTCTTTTCTTTCTTTTTATATTCTTATGTCGAAGACGTTGCCACAAAATACAATTTCATCAAGAGTTTTACATATATTATTTTTTTAAATACTTTTAATCCAAATTAAAATTTATTGAACTCTACAATATGAAAAATATTTCATTTATTTTTAAATATAAAAAATATATAAAAAATTGATCAACCCTATTAAAAATTATTAAATTAGGTTACAACCTTAAATTTTAAAATTATTTAATTTAGTGTTTATATTTTGATTACGAGACCCATTAAAATATGGTTTAGCTTGAACCTGTTATTCAATTTTTTTTTGTCAAATTTATAGCAGATTTCATTAATAACATGAAAAAAACTCAATCGGGACAAACCCCCAATTGATCATGCAACCAGGTTAAAAAACAAATAGAAGAACTAAATAATTAGCCTCTTTGATTCAGGATTGCTTAACTGACTGAATAAAAATATTCTGAAAATTAAAAATGAAGATAATGGTTTCTCGAACGATCCAGTCTGCATCTCCACCGAACACAATAGTTTCACAATTGACCGTTACATTAATTCCATGGATAGTACAATGTTCAGAGGACTCAGTTGCAAAATCTGAGAGGGCCCTCGTGTTATGAACAAAAATATTTTGTGAGAGGTGAGTACATGCGATTTTCACTACCGTTCCAAAAGCACCCCAGCTATCTACCTGCTGGACACCAGTTATAAACCTGCCGAAAGTGTTGTTGATGCGAGATATCCAGATCTCCCAATATAACGTAAAATCCATTTTCAACACATCGCATAAAGCGAGACACATCGCACAAAGCGAGACAATCAAACACATAAATAACAACTCAATTAAACGAAACGAAAAAGAACCGAATTTTTGAACAAAATCCGATATTTATTGAAAGAAAGTTAAAAACAAATGATAAAAATGTTGTATGGATGAAGAGAGAGGATGAAGATAGAGATGAAGATGGGTAGAAAGGGTGAAAAAGGAGGTGTGATAATGAGGGTTAAAGGAAGATAGGGCGGCCGACTCTCATCGAGAGAGAATTAGGGTTTTGGAGTCAGTTACTAGTTACATGTCCTTTTATTCAAATTTTAATATTTCTAAAATTCAAAACAGATTGTTTAAACCTAAAATATTAAAATTTGTTAGATTAGGAGTGCAATATTAAATAAAAAAATATTAAATAAAAGAGTAATATCGAAAATGTAATGGGTTTCCGGCCCCTAAACAAATAATAAAAGATAGAAATTAACCACAATTAAAAAGTACTATTTTGAGTCATTTATATTGTGTCATTTTGGATATTTTTCTAATAATGTCATTTTAGTTCATTTCTCGTCAATCTAAATTTTCCAGATAAAATATACATTATGAATTATGAATGCTCATGATAATCTTTTATTGTTTATAGTAATTAACAAATATTATTTTAATTTATAGTATTATAATGTTTGACACATCTATAATTAGTATTAATTATTAATTTAATAATTATTATATTGATATTGTAATCCATACAAGTACAAAAGTATAATAATATTAATCTATGCCTATGATTTTAAGTTATAACAATAAAAGTTTTGGACAAATCATAACAATACATTACATTATATTCATACCACATAATATTTGTACATAAAATCATATTTAATGCACAATGAAATAGAATAATATTAATGTCACTATATGGAAAAAGTCTTTATAAATCTTATGGTCCTATTTGCCTGGGTGTTTTTGAATATAATTATTAAATTCTATATTTTAGAAAATAATTTTAGAAATAAAAGAAAATTGATAAAATATAAGATCATCACCATTAGAAAAGAATTGGATAAACATGAATAAAAAAAGAAATTAACAATGTCACACACAACTTTGCTATGTGATTCAACTGACCTATGTGAGAAATATGATATAAATTAACATGTCCTGCTATATATTATTTTATTTTGTCAGGTTATTTAAAGATCAAAATTTTATTTTGTACACACTAATATTTAAGATATCTCCATGCTAAATGTTGGAAAAACATTTTAAATAAAATGTACCATTAAAGGAAAATATCATTCACATACTAGAAGTTATCGATTTATAATATTATAAAATATATTTTTTTCCTTTGAAATTTGTTTATCAGGTTATTATGTTATGATGTCTCATGCCTAAACTAGATCATGACTAAACTAGATTGTTCCTGAAAACTTGAGTAACAGTACAAGTATATAAATTGATGATATCAGATTTAGCAAAAAAAAAATGAAGTATATCGATTAAAAAATTGGATATACATGAATGTTTAGTGCTAAAGATGTTGCACAGGAAACAATACGCATGCAATTGACAAGTGTCCTTCCACGTGTAGAACTTCGGGACACGTATCCTTAATTGATGCGGGGTAACCTGGATATATATGTATATAAATATAAGGCATCATTTCAGCTTTTACATATAACATAAATAGTTATTGTAGTTTTATTGAAGTTCCAAGGAGGAGAGTTAAAGTTGATTTAGAAGTAAGTTGTACAATCAAAACTTTTAGTATTGGAAAAATGGCCGGGAGAAATGTAACAGCTCCACTGTTGTTTTTGAACTTGGTTTTGTATTTTTTGGTCTTGGGTTTTGCTAGTTGGTGTCTCAACAGGTTTATCAATGGAACTACTAATCACCCAAGTAAGTATATTTTGTGTCTTGATGTTTTTTAAACACTCTCGGAACTTTTCTATTGGATCTGAAAATATCTATATTTAATACTTGCAGGCTTTGGAGGGAATGGGGCAACCATGTTTTTCCTTACTTTCTCCATATTAGCTGCTGTTTTGGGCATAGTCTCCAAGTTTGCAGGTGGAAATCATCTTCGAGCTTGGAGGGGAGATAGTTTAGCAGCTGCAGGCTCAACCGCACTTGTGGCATGGGCTGTGACCGTACTTGCATTTGGGTAACTAATTAAATGTCTTCATAATTATTCAGAAAATTTGTTGCTTGGTCTAATTACACCAATTTCCTTAAAGTTGATTAAGTGTTTAAATTTTGATTGTGTAGATTGGCATGCAAGCAGATAGCAGTTGGAGGGCATAGGGGATGGAGGCTAAGGATACTAGAGGCGTTCGTAATAATATTGGCTTTTACTCAGTTGTTGTATCTGCTGCTTGTGCATGCTGGTCTATTCAGCAGGAACTATGGGCCGGGATATAGAGACACGGACTATGGTGTTGGAGGCGCTCATGACCCTGCTCTCAAAGGTGGTTCGGCTGTCCCTACTACTGCTAGGGTTTAAGAACCAAGTCTAGCTACTGGATTAAATGGACCAAGTGAAGTGGGCTAGCTTATCGTAACTTGTGGTCCATAGCTAGCTACTTGAATAAATTTCCAGTTTGAATTTATTTTCCATCTCGTACTTGGTGTCTTCGTGTAATGTGTTGTTTCACTTTGGCAGTAACTTTTCTATTATGTACACAATCAGTTCGGGTCACATGACTGGTTCAGTTGTATGTCTGTATGTAAGTTCTGTGTATGCAGTGTACTTAATTATCTATATCTGTTCTCGATATCATATAGCGTAAATGTTGACTGTTACTATCTTGTTTTCATCTCGTAAATGTTGGAACACAACATATAGAGATGAGCACGCAAGGCCACAAATATTATTTACCTAAAGGGTACATGGTAATTGTTTCAGTACGGCAGTACAATATAGTCACCTCATATTTTTAGAAAATAGAAAAAAAGTACACCTTATTATAGCATGGTACACATTTATGATTTATTAATAAAAAATCAGCTTGGAAATAGTTGTAGCACAACTTGTAATTGAAAGCAAACATAGCCGACTCAAAAGTACTAAACAGATTTGTTATTTGTTGGTATATACAAAAAAAATAATATTTATTAAAGAACAATGTCTATTAGAAAAGTGAACGTAGATGGAAAAAGGTTGTATTAATTATATTAATTGAATATATGTGGGATATGATTGATGTTGGAAATATAAATTAGTGATACGTGAAATAAAGTTAATTTTAAAAATATAAATTAGTGATATTAGTTGATAACTCTGCGAAATAAGGGTTTAGATCAAAATATTAATATTAAATAATAATTTTATAAATTAATTTTAAATTATAATTAAAATATATAGTAAATAAAATTGTAATACTATTATAATTTTTCTTTTGAATTTATATAAAGTTTTTAGTAACTCAAATTTTATTAGAACAACAAATTCAAATTTATTAAGTTTTTGTTTTCCGAAAAGATATAATATTTTGCATCGAAATTTTAGTCATGCAATGACAATGCGATTGGCGGATAATTTAACAAGACATTAAATCAACATTACTAAATCAACATTACTAAGTAATTACATATTATATTTCTTATTGTTAGCGGGATTTGTATTTTTATATGGTTTGTGATCGCATAATTTTTTTTAATAAAATATTTTTATGTATATATAAATTTGTATTTGGTGCTATTAATAGAATTTTATAGGTATGAGTCTAAAAATTACAATGTATATACGATTTATTTATATAAACAATATAAATATGTAATATATATATAAGAATCAAAAAATGGGTAAAATATTATATAAAATTATAAGTCATAGGAATAAAAAAAGAACAATAATGATATATTTAGAGCTGTAGTAATATTTAAAAAGGGGTGAAGCTAAAAGTTCTGGAATCGAAAAGGGGTGAAACTAAAGTACCCTAAAGATAGTTTCCTTATTAATAATAATGTATAAATAATTCCATTTTATTATTTTAATAAAAAATAAAAAAGAATTTTCCAGAAAAAAGAAATATTGTAATTATAAATAATCTACATTTTGTTAAAATCCAACATCAATTTGAATATAAAATAGAAATCCAGGGTAAACAAAATAAGGTTTAACGGCACTAAGGTGAAACCAAGTGATGAGTTCTACAAAAATAGAATTGTAATGATATTAAGGTTTGAACAATTTTATTATTTTCTAGGGGTCAAATCAAAATACAGTATTTATAATATCCATATCATTTATTAAAATGAAATTCCACCAACAAATTAAAAAAAATTAAAATTAAAATATTCTATTCTAAACACCTGACTTATTATTTTTTTATGGTAGTGAACCCGCAGAAACTAAACTTCAGGTGTGCACCGGGTAAACTCCACGGCTCTACAAACCACGTGAACCAAGAACACGTGACATTTTTAATTGGTTGTGGTTTATATTTTTAGAAAACTATTTAGTTAGCCAATTTATGAACCTATTTATTTTAAAACATAATTAAAAATTGGATTAAAACGTATAAAAATAATTAAAAATGTAAGGCTTATAAAATTCAAAAAAATGGTAAAAATAATACATATAGAAATATAAGTCATATAGGAATCAAAAAGAAGAAAAATAATACAGTTACAACATGAAACATAAAAGGTGAATTCAAAAGGTAGTGGAAACAAAAAATAAGTGAAATAAAGTATCACTTAAAAAGAGGTTTCGCTTTTAAAACATAATTAAAAATAGGATTCAAACCTATAACAATAATAAAAAAAAGTATGGCTTATAAAATTCAAAAAACGGGTAAAAATAATAAATATACAGTTATAAGTCATATAGGAATCAAAAATGATAAAAGTAATACACTTAAAATTATAACATGAATCATGAAAAGTGAAACAAAAGGTGGTAAAACCAAAAAATAAGTAAACAAAGTAACACTTAAAAAGAAGTTTCGCTTATTAATAAAGGTTACTAATGTATAAATGATTCCATTTTATTATTTTAACAAAAAGTAAAAAAAATCTACGAATAATAAAAATATCATAATTATAATATGATTCCAAATAATCTGTATTTCGTTAAAAAACAACATAGAACTTTACATAGAATAAAAATCTAGGGGTGAAATTATTGCTTAACCGTACTAGGAAGAAATCAAGTACCCTATCAAGAAATAATTTATAGTTCTACGAAAATTGAATTATAATTATAATAAGGTTTGAACAGTTTTATTATTTTCTAGGGGTGAAACTAAAATATAGTGTTTATAACATACATATCATTTTATTAAAATGGAATTCCACCAACAAATTAAAAAAAATTAAAATTAAAATATTTCAATTTAAACACATTTTTTCGGAGCCTATTTAGTTGGGCTAATTTATGAACCTATTTATTTTAAAATATAATTGAAATAGAATTCAAACTTATAAAAATAATAAAAAAAACAAGGCTTATAAAATTTAAAACACGAATAAAAATAATAAATATAGAATCATAAGGCATATATGAATAAAAAAAATAAAAATAATACAGTTATAACATGAATCATAAAAGGTCGTGGAATCAAAAAATAAGTGAAATCAAGGTATCACTTAAAAATCATAAATCATATAGGAATAAAAAGAATAAAAATAATACAGTTATAACATGAATCATAAAAATTTTGCTTATTAATAAAAGTTATTAATATGATATCGAGTTAATTTTAAAATATAAACTCATGTTAAAAGTGGAAGTGAATAACTAATTTTAAACAAATTTTATTTAATATTTAAGCATAATGAGTGTTATAAAGAACAATGAGTGTCATTGTAAAGAACAGAAAAATGAGTATTTTGTTATAAACCTTGACTGAAAATATTAGTTATGTTTAATGTAGAGGAAGTATAGGAGAATAGAAGATATAGAGAGAAAGTTGTATATCATTTCATTAGCTAAATGAGCTATTTATAGTAGTTGGTTTACAAGTCTTACTAAATAAGATATTCAAATCTTCTTCATTTAAGTATTACTGTACAAAACTTCGTTGGTAAGTTTTGTAAATCTTCCTCGATAAACTTTACAAATCTTCCTGATTAAGTTTCTTTCTTAAGAAGCTGTGCAAGTTTTCCTCAGCAAGATATGAGAGACTGTCTCGATATGCTTTGACAATCACTTTACATTTATTCAAATATTTTAACATTCCCCCATAATTGTCAAATGCAAGTTATTGCAAAGATTGACTGCTCGTAAAAACCTTGCAAGGAAAAACCCAGTACGATAAAAACCTTGACGAAGGAAAAAGAGTACAACCTCCCCCTGAATAAAACATCTCACAATTTGACATCTTGTTGTATTAATGATTTCAGTCTCCGCATTCCAATATTATTTCGCAACTTTTTAAAAGTTGATATAGTTGATATAGGTAATGACTTTGTAAGTAGATCTGCCACATTATCACATGATCGAATTTGTTGCACGTCAATGTCACCCTTCTCATGGAGTTCATGCGTGTAGAAGAATTTCGGAAAGATATATTTTGTTCGATCTCCTTTGATATATCCTTCTTTTAATTTTCTGATACAGGCTGAATTATCCTCGAACAAAATTGTAGGTCTGTTTGAAATACTTGATAACCCACACGACTTTCGAATATGTTGAATGACAGACCTTAACCAAATACATTTTCTGCTTGCTTCATGAATTGCTAATAATTCTGCGTGGTTTGATGAAGTTGCCGCCATAGTCTGTTTTGTATATTTCCAAGAGATAGCAGTATTACAATATGTAAATAGATAACATGTTTGTGAACGTCCAAAATGAGTATCCGACAGATATCCAACATCTGCAAATCCAACTAGCTACGATTTTGAACTGTTAGGAAAGAATAATCCAAGATCAATTGTTCCTCGGAGATATCTGAATATATGCTTGATCCCATCCCAATGCCTTTTAGTTGGATCAGAACTAAATCTTGCCGACATGTTCACTGCAAATGCAATAACAGGTCGTGTGTTGTTCGTAAGATACATGAGAGTGCCAATTGCACTGAGATATGGGACTTCAGGTCCAAGAGCCTCTTCATCTTTTTTTCTAGGACGAAAGGATCCATTTCAACCTCGAGTGATCGAACAACCATTGGTGTGGTTAGTGGATGAGCTTTGTTCATGTAGAACCGATCAAGAATCTTTTCAGTGTAGTTTTATTGATGAACAAATATTCCTGAAGATAAGTGCTCCACCTGTATACCTAAACAAAATCTTGTCCTCCCAAGATCTTTCATTTCAAACTCATTTTTCAAATAAGTAGCAGCGTTAGTAATATCTTCAGAAGTACCTACAATATTTAAATCATCCATATATACAGCAATAATAATAAATTCATTTTGTGAATTTTTGATAAACACACATGGACATACTTGATTATTTATGTAATATCCGGGATATATCGTGTAATTATTTTTGCTAATAAATAATTAGTATGTATGTTCAGTATCTATTTTGTGAATTATTTGTTAAGTGTTAAATATGTTTGGATGTTTAAAATTATTATTAATTGAGTATTTCAATTTTTTTTATGTCCCAAAATAAAATATAGATAATTGTCATATCTTCCTAATTATTTTTATGTTAATTTATGAATTTATAGGAATCATATGGATTTTTTAAACTCTTGTTCCGGGTATTTAAAACCTATTTTATGAAAACGGGAACCAACCACCGTTAACCTTTTTTACGTTTTTAGAACCCGAAACTCTTCCGAGAACTCCTTCCTAACCTAATTGCAATATTCCGAGCATTTTCCGTGTTTCGACTTTATCGATCCAGCGTACGGTTTGTCCTGCGCGGGTCCCGGCGTAACATTTTCGATACAATATTCGTTTCGGTAAATCAATAAAACCCGTATTTTCGATAAACGGGAGCTTTTTATTAAACTATCCCAATTATCACCTCGTAGTACGTGTAACCAGGCGCTGAGACCAAGACCGCTATACAAATTGTACTGATTTGGATAATTATCCCGAAAACCGATACCGTTTGGATCAGTTTTTATAAATAAACGTACCGTTTTATATCCGGAATGATCCAACGGGATACTAATTCTCCGTAATTATAAATAGCCTTTTACCGTATTTTATTTCATATCAAAATCATTTGTCTGGTTATGTTCCTGGTAATCCGTAGATGTGATCTGGAGCCTGTGGCAAGGTGAGGAGGCCGGAATCGTGTTCTCCGGCCACCCCTGTGTTTTCCGGCGACTGGACTGCAAAATTGTAGTTTAGTCCCTGTAGTTTTGTAGATGATGAAGTTTAGTCCCTGAAGTTTCCAGACTTTGCAAAAATTGGATTCCTGTTTTAAAAATGTTTAAAAATCATATTTCCTATTTATTTTTATTATAAAAATCCGTTTTTAATTTCTGAAAATTCTAAAAATTATTATTTTAATTCCGAAAATTATTTTTAATTCACAAATAAATCTGAATTAATTAGTTAATTAATTTCAGTTAATTTTTAATTGATTAATTAGTCAATTAATTCGAAAATTAATTGATTAATTGATTTAATTAATTATTAATTGATTTTTAATTAATTATTTAATTAGATTTAATTATTTAAAAATGATTTAAAAATTTCAAAAAATAGTTTCGAGCTTTAAAATATTATTCTAAATTATTTTCAAGGCTCGATAATTATTCTAAAATTGTTTCGGAGCCAGAATTGGCCAACCGAACCCTGTTTATTATTCCGAAATTGATCCAACGACCCGTTTTAATTCCGAAAAATGTTTTAAAAATCATTTTAAATACCAGAAAGCCTATTTATGACCCGAAATGTCTTTATAAATGATATGTCATTGATTACGTGATGTATTATGTGTGACTTGTTGATTGACTGTCGGTTTATATAATCGATGATTACTGTTTATGGCGTAACTTTCAATCCGTTAATCGGATTTGGGTGAAACGAAGGGTAGATAGAAGTATGTGTTGAATAGAATCGTATGAGTGGAATATTGATAGATACTTATGATGCCTAGCAGAGTAAGCAAGGCGTAAGAAAGAGAAGCAGGTGATCAGAAAATAGAATTGACATGTAGAAAATACAGCAAGTGAGCAGAGATTAGAAGCGAGGCATAGGAGAAACAGATGAATGGTGGTTGAATAGAGTCGTAGACAAGTACAAGTGAGGTTGGAATCAATTATGATAAGGCAAGTACTTCTAAACCTTTTTCGAGATTTATTGCAAATATTTCTAAATTCTCTTGTGACCTATTGTTAATATTCAAAATAGCTCTCTTTTATATTGGAAATACTTTGAATCCTCCAGCCTTGAACCTGAGCCACATCATTTGATCTTTGAGCCGTAAGCCTTATTCTTTGTGAACCATTTCTTGTGGATTTACCAAATATTAAACCACACAAATACGATACTACTCCACAAATATATATCCATCATATACCAAACACTGGAACAAAATTGTTTATATATACAAAAACTTTTATACTTAACCATACCTTGTGATATCAAAGCACTAAAACTCTGGAAAAAACACTATTCATCTAATACCCGATTATCCTACCGGCTGGAGGCCACTTCTTTTATGTATTTTGACATACCCTTTTTGGTAACTATGAACTTTTACCATGCTCTTTTACAAATGTTTTATGGTTATTGATTATGATCTGGTTTTATTGAACTCTATTGTTTATCATATTGAAATGCTTTAGAATTGGATAGTTTTCTTTGTATGGACCAGATTCGTGGTCAGACCATATCGATGGTCAAGTTAGGCCAATGTGTGCCTTGGATCCAGTAGTTAGAGCAGTGTTGTGTGCTTTGCTCGGGGTTAGTGCGTGACTGATCAGCAGCCTAACCTTGGTTTTAAAAACTTAAAATGAATATCCAATTCTATTGGTTGTTTAACAAGAAACTTGATTCCTTTGAATCATCTCATTTATTATTGTCTAACCTCAGTTATTGATAATATGACTTGCTGAGCTAGTTAGCTCACTCTTGCGAATTTTTTTATATATTCTACAGTTAACAAGGATACAGTTGATAGCAAGGTTTCCCAGTTCAATGTTCGAGCTAGGATTCCAGATTATGATTGATCGAGCTAGCAGGAGCTTATGGCAGTAGTGAGATAGCAAGGTTGTAAGAATGATTTTATTATCAATTGTAAGTTAAATTAGCTGGGATTTGGTACGATGTAATAATTAAGATTGTGGCTTGTTTTCATACTTTAACCTGTTGCGATCCGTGGTTTTGTGAAGCAGGGTCATTATAAATAATATTTCTTATACAGGTTGATATATTGTGTTTGTGTTGTGGACCCCAAACTTCTGACCCGGGTTTGGAGGGCGCCACAGGTTGGTATCAGAGCTACAGGTTATAAGTCACTGAAACAAGCCTAGATTGTCGGGATCGGGTAGAGGGTTAGGATTAGGAATAGGAAATAGAAAGATAAGCCATCGTGAGGTCGAGTGCGACTGTATAGTAGGTCTCCAGCACGGTTCGTGTTGTGATTCGGGATTCTTAACTCGCGACGTGATATCCAGGCAACGGTAATGGCAGATCCTTATTTCCCTGCATCAACTGATCATTTGGAGCCTTCCGTTTAAGGATTGTCATCTTCTCCCAGATTCGATTTGCGCCTTGTTCTCCATCAGTATTAATGGTATTACTTTCTGTTATGACAGTTGCGCCTCTCCAAGTTATTCAACGCTATTCTTTCATGTCTCGATATGAGACTACCTATTCAAGAACCTTCATTTGCTTATTCTTGTTCTTTTGAACATTCAACTATGAATGTATCTTTTCTGTCTATTATACACCATATTCTACATCCTTAGTTTAAAAACCTTTCTACCGAAACAACAGCGTTTGCGAGAAGGGACGCGATGGCGGCAGTAAACGGTGAGTATTGAAATATAAATTAAGGTGAGAAGGAGTTTAGAAAGAAGATTCAAGTGTTCTGGAGGATGGCTGTATCCGGTTAAAAGAAGCTATTAGTAATTAGGCCACTCATGACTAGCTTGTGGAATGGAGTAGATAAGTGTTGAAGAAAGAGGGTTAGAGGAGATTAGGGATCTGAAGATTTCTTGAAATTAATGATGTTGTAATGATGTGATATTAGCTGACTTGTTGACTATGGGATAGTCTGTTCCACTTAATGATTGCAAAGTGCTTAACGGGGGTACTACCAGTATGGGAGCCTTAATGTGAAGCTACAAATAAGATAACGTGCAACGACAGTGGAAGTTTTAATTGATTACGGAAAGTAATAGACCCCAATGAAGGAGAGGAGATAAATGGAAGTGAATGGACCTTTGAGCGATCGTTCTTTAACTTGGTATTTGGTCATAAGAAGGACAACAACCAACTCATATAGTGAGGACAACCAGAGGTGTGATTTTCAAAATTTTCAAAATTTTTAACAAGTTTTCGAAAAAGATTTTTCCTCACAACATTTCTAAAAGCCTTTTCGAATAAAATAAGTTTTAAACATCGGTTGTCAAGTTACTACTTGAGTTTCTTGTTTGTCAAAAGGCTCGGATTAGCTGGAAGGATATTATTTTAGATTTAGTATTGTTAATTCAGAGGACGAAGTAATCTGCGATTATGAGGAAGTTGGTTATTCCTAACAAGAAGGTACAAATATTGTTTGATAAGATTAACAACAAAACTAGCGTATGGAATAACTATTCATCCAATTACTAGGATTATCAGAGTTCGAAGAATTCATTGATTAAACGGAAGCCTGAGCATGACCGAAGAAGATTGGGAAAATTTCCAGACTCTTCTAAAGGAAGAATATTATTAATAAAATGATCGTTATGTTGAATGATTTACGGTTATTCCAAATTAGAAAGAGGAAACTCAAGGTTATCTGATAAGAACGCCATTATGATCAAATTGTTAAAGTATTATACGTGTAGGTATGACGTTACAAATACGAAACTTAACAAGTAAGAATCTACCATAATGCTTAGTTACGAAGGCATTTTAGCATACTTCTAAAGTTATTATATGATTCAATTGGGATATGATCAATCAAACTCGAAAGATGAATACAAGTGAAATGTGGATGGTGATCAATGGTATCATTCTTGTTCTCAACATTACAGCATATATTCCTTTTTAATTCCTAAAAATGTATGAACTCCTTTTCTTAATAAATTCTTTCTGATAATATCAAAACGGAGAATTTTGCATTCCTTTCAAATTTAATTGTTCCCCTCGGGTTTTGCTTTCTGATTGGGACAAACAGTGTTATGATGAAACACTTTGTCGGAATGAAAAAGAGTCGGGTGGGATGCCACCTAATCATGTGCTGTATGCCACACGGTATGAAAGACTGGCCATCTTCAGTACTAATGTGGTTGTCTCATTCATATTCAAATCATTACTTCTTCTTTCTCTTCAACTCTAAGTTTATTAAAATTGTGAATCCTTCTATTTGTTTCGTTGTACCGTTGTTCCTTGCGAGAGTTTTTCAAACAAAAGTTAACGTATTATACACTCAGCGGGCAAAGTCTCATCTACCTCGCATGCATGGGAAGGAAATAAGGGCATATGGTGAAAATTACAAATCACTGTCCCTAGCCCGGGATGCATTAACAGTTAAGGGAATCTACTTCAATAAGGGATACGTCTCCGAGAACGAGAATTTGCGGTATGTTATTTAGAATATGGATGTGATGACGTGGAAGATTATTGCGGATACCTTATGCGTTAAAGTATTAAAAGATATGGGAGCAACTTGATCATATATTTCTCAAGGTTTTATTGATAAGATGAATTATCCTGTCGAATCAATAAGTTTAGGACTAAAGGACTAGCAAATTAAGAACGTGCAGTCATTAAATATGTAAGTACCAATGACGGAATCGATATTTCTGGCATTAAGATGTGAAGAATTGATATCATTTGAGATAAGAAGATTTGATATTATTATAAGGAGTGGATTAACTATTCAAGTGTGATGCCCAGGTAAACCGTCGTGACGGAAGATAGTTCTGGAGACGCCAAAGGAGAACATGAAGAAGTTTAAAGGACAAAGGAAAGTACAGAATTTGTTAAAAATAATTTAAGATTACAGTGACCAAAATATAAGTGCTATGGCGATTATAAATAAGAGTTAGGAGCAGACCGAACTTGAAGATTTTACAGTATCAAGACATATTTCCAGATGAGTTACCAATATTTCCTTTAGATAAAGAAAATGTGTTTATGATTGATTTAGTACGTGAAATGAAGCCAGTGTTCAAAGCCCCGCGCAGAAAGGCACCAGATAAAATGAAGAAGTTACCAGAGCAAACGCATGAGATGATTAAAAGAAAAAGCAACTGGACCTAGCGTACCCCTTAAAGTGCACCGGCACGATGTGTTAATAAGAAAGATGGAAGGGTGAGATTATGTGTTAGCGAAAGCTCAACAAGTTTACTCTCAAGAGAAGATATCTGTTACCTCGAAACCAATGATTTGTTTAACTAAATGAACGAAGCAAGGTATTTTTATAAGATTGATTTAAGACTGGGTATATTACCAAGTGAAGATTGAACTTATGGACATATCAAAGATGATTTTCAGAACTCAGTACTGTTGTTATAAAATTCTAGAAATGTTAGTGGGATGAACTGATATACCAGTGATATTTAAATTTGATGAGTAGAATTTTGAAGGAAGAATTTGGATAAGATATACTTGCGTTAATTAAGAAGAACCATGCAACTATACAATGATAGCTGAGGAGTCAAAGAAGAAAGAAGCGGTATAAAAAGAGTTTACCAGATGAAAACTTTAATGGCAGGAGGTATAATTCTTAGTATAGACAGTCAGTAAGGAGGAGACAAAATGGGATTGAGCAGAAAAAAAAAATTAAAGATAGTATGAATGAAGAAAGACCAGAAGCACCAACAAAAGTAAGAAGTTTTATCATGGGCCAGTTATTATTGGAAATTTGTGCAAGATTTCTTGAAAGTTGTAATATTAGAGATGAAGTTAACCAGGAAAAGCAAGAAGGTTATATGAAATGGAGAAGGGTGAAGAAAGCTTTGCGGAGTTAAATGAAAGAATGGTTACAACACCTATTTTATCACTTTAAAAGCATCAGGGGGATTTGGTAGTTTATAGTGATACTTCTCGTAAGGGAATAGGATGTGTGTTGACGCAAAACAATAAAGTTATTGCATATGCATCCAGACAACCGAAACCTTATGAGCAGAAGTACCCTACTCATAACTGGGAATTAAAAGTAACAATAATATTCATTTTGAAAGATTGGGAAATATTATAAGTATAGAGAAAGATGTGAGATATATACGGACCACAAGAGTTGAAGTATGAACTCTCTAGGAAAAGCAAATGTAGTGGCAAGAGATGAGCAAGAAGGAGAGAGAATGAACATAGAGACTGTACCAGAAGAATTATCTATGGAATTCTAGAAGTTGGAATTGGAAGTCAGAGTGCATGATCCAAAAAGGAGTGAGAATATATAAGTATAACTTTTCAGTCGGGATTGTTAGAAAAGATAAAGAAGTGTCAGGAAGAGGTAGTAGATCAGGATATAAATCATTTAGTATGGGAAGAATAGTGCACGCAAAAAGGACGATCAAGGTATTCTTAGGATTTCTTCTAAAATTTGGATTCCACCAGTGATGGAACTGAAGAATGAAATTTTACAGGCAGCTCATAATTTGAGGTATTCAATCCATTCAGGGAGTACCAAGATGTATAGAGATTTAAAGGAAATTATAGGTGGTTAGATATGAAGTGGGGAATTGTGGAATGAATTAGCAGATGTTATATATGTCAACAGAGTTAAAGTAGAGTATCAGAGATCAAGTGGATTGCTACAGTCATTGGAAGTTTGGAAGTGGGAGCATATCACCATGGATTTCATAGTTGGGGTTACCAAGCACAAAAAACTAATCATAATGCCATTTGGCTTATAGTGGATAGATTTACCAAGTCAGCTCATTTTCTGCCTATAAACGAAAGATTTTCGCTCGATAAGTTGATCCATAGGTGCCTGAAGGAAATTGTAGTTCGTCATGAAATTCTTGTGTCTATCTTATCTGATCGAGATCCAAGATGTAATTCGAGATTTTGGAAGAGTTTTCAAGAATGTTTAGGAACAAGATTGAATATGAGTACGACTTACCACCCGCAGACGGACAGCTAGAGTGAAGGAACGATCCAAACAATCGAGGACATGCTACGTGTTTGTGTTATTGATTTCAAAGGAAGTTGGGACGAGCATTTATCCCTGGTAGAGTTTGCTTATAACAACAGTTATCACGCCAGCATTGGGATGCCACCTTATGAAGCCCTTTATGGACGCAAATGTAGATCTCCAGTATATTGGGAAGAAGTAGGAGAACGCAAAATACTCGGACCTGAATTGGTGCAGCAGACAAAGGAAGTTGTTGAAATTATCCAGAAGAGATTAATAGCCACACAAGATCGTCAGAGGAAATATGCAGACCAGTCAAGAAAAGACATGGAATTTGAAGAAGGAAGCTTGGTATTATTGAAAGTATCACCGTGGAAAGGACTAACGAGGTTTGGGAAGAAAGGGAAGCTAAGCCCAGGATATGTCAGACCTTTTGAAATCCTAAAGCGCATTGGTAAAGTAGCTGACGAGTTGGCGTTACCCCCGCACATGGAGCACATTCACAATGTTTTTCACGTATCGATGCTCAAGAAATATAATCCAGACTCCAGGCATGTAATAGAATATGAGCCAATAGAGCTTCAAGCAGATTTATCATATGTAGAGAGTCCGATAGAAATTCTAGAGGAAAGAGAGAAAGTATTGAGAAATAAAGTGGTAAAGTTAGTAAGAGTATTGTAGAGAAACCCAAAGGTTGAAGAGTCAACCTGGGAGTTAGAAAGTGATATGAGAGAAAAATACCCTTATTTGTTTTCTTAGGAGATTCCGAGGACAGAATTCTTTTAAGGGGGGAAGGATGTAATATCCGGGATATATCGTGTAATTATTTTTGCTAATAAATAATTAGTATGTATGTTCAGTATCTATTTTGTGAATTATTTGTTAAGTGTTAAATATGTTTGGATAATTAAAAATATTATTAATTGAGTATTTCAATTTTTTTTTATGTCCCAAAATAAAATATAGATAATTGTCACATCTTCCTAATTATTTTTATGTTAATTTATGAATTTATAGGAATCATATGGATTTTTTTAAACTCTTGTTCCGGGTATTTAAAACCTATTTTATGAAAACGGGAACCAACCACCGTTAACCGTTTTTACGTTTTTAGAACCCGAAACTCTTCCGAGAACTCCTTCCTAACCTAATTGCAATATTCCGAGCATTTTCCGTGTTTCGACTTTTTCGATCCGGCGTACGGTTTGTCCTGCGCGGGTCCCGGCGCAACATTTTCGATACAATATTGGTTTCGGTAAATCAATAAAACCCGTATTTTCGATAAACGGGAGTTTTTTATTAACTATCCCAATTATCACCTCGTAGTACGTGTAACCAGGCGCTGAGACCAAGACCGGCCAAATTCCGGCCAACTCAGGGATTGTTAGATCGATTTGATTGCATGGTTATGTTCCTGGTAATCCGTAGATGTGATCTGGAGCCTGTGGCAAGGTGAGGAGGCCGGAATCGTGTTCTCCGGCCACCCCTGTGTTTTCCGGCGACTGGACTGCAAAATTGCAGTTTAGTCCCTGTAGTTTTGTAGATGATGAAGTTTAGTCCCTGAAGTTTCCAGACTTTGCAAAAATTGGATTCATGTTTTAAAAATGTTTAAAAATCATATTTCCTATTTATTTTTATTATAAAAATCCGTTTTTAATTTCTGAAAATTCTAAAAATTATTATTTTAATTCCGAAAATTATTTTTAATTCACAAATAAATCTGAATTAATTAGTTAATTAATTTCAGTTAATTTTTAATTGATTAATTAGTCAATTAATTCAAAAATTAATTGATTAATTGATTTAATTAATTATTAATTGATTTTTAATTAATTATTTAATTAGATTTAATTATTTAAAAATTATTTAAAAATTTCGAAAAATAGTTTCGAGCTTTAAAATATTATTCTAAATTATTTTTAAGGCTCGATAATTATTCTAAAATTGTTTCGGAGCCAGAATTGGCCAACCGAACCCTGTTTATTATTCCGAAATTGATCCAACGACCCGTTTTAATTCCGAAAAATGTTTTAAAAATCATTTTAAATACCAGAAAGCCTATTTATGACCCGAAATATCTTTATAAATGATATGTCATTGATTACGTGATGTATTATGTGTGACTTGTTGATTGACTGTCGGTTTATATATTCGATGATTACTGTTTATGGCGTAACTTTCAATCCGTTAATCGGATTTGGGTGAAACGAAGGGTAGATAGAAGTATGTGTTGAACAGAATCGTATGAGTGGAATATTGATAGATACTTATGATGCCTAGCAGAGTAAGCAAGGCGTAAGAAAGAGAAGCAGGTGATCAGAAAATAGAATTGACATGTAGAAAATACAGCAAGTGAGCAGAGATTAGAAGCGAGGCATAGGAGAAACAGATGAATGGTGGTTGAATAGAGTCGTAGACAAGTACAAGTGAGGTTGGAATCAATTATGATAAGGCAAGTACTTCTAAACCTTTCTCGAGATTTATTGCAAATATTTCTAAATTCTCTTGTGACCTATTGTTAATATTCAAAATAGCTCTCTTTTATATTGGAAATACTTTGAATCCTCCAGCCTTGAACCTGAGCCACATCATTTGATCTTTGAGCCGTAAGCCTTATTCTTTGTGAACCATTTCTTGTGGATTTACCAAATATTAAACCACACAAATACGATACTACTCCACAAATATATATCCATCATATACCAAACACTGGAACAAAATTGTTTATATATACAAAAACTTTTATACTTAACCATACCTTGTGATATCAAAGCACTAAAACTCTGGAAAAACACTATTCATCTAATACCCGATTATCCTACCGGCTGGAGGCCACTTCTTTTATGTATTTTGACATACCCTTTTTGGTAACTATGAACTTTTACCATGCTCTTTTACAAATGTTTTATGGTTATTGATTATGATCTGGTTTTATTGAACTCTATTGTTTATCATATTGAAATGCTTTAGAATTGGATAGTTTTCTTTGTATGGACCAGATTCATGGTCAGACCATATCAATGGTCAAGTTAGGCCAATGTGTGCCTTGGATCCAGTAGTTAGAGCAGTGTTGTGTGCTTTGCTCGGGGTTAGTGCGTGACTGATCAGCAGCCTAACCTTGGTTTTAAAAACTTAAAATGAATATCCAATTTTATTGGTTGTTTAACAAGAAACTTGATTCCTTTGAATCATCTCATTTATTATTGTCTAACCTCAGTTATTGATAATATGACTTGCTGAGCTAGTTAGCTCACTCTTGCGAATCTTTTTATATATTCTACAGTTAAGAAGGATACGGTTGATAGCAAGGTTTCCCAGTTCAATGTTCGAGCTAGGATTCCAGATTATGATTGATCGAGCTAGCAGGAGCTTATGGCAGTAGTGAGATAGCAAGGTTGTAAGAATGATTTTATTATCAATTGTAAGTTAAATTAGTTGGGATTTGGTACGATGTAATAATTAAGATTGTGGCTTGTTTTCATACTTTAACCTGTTGCGATCCGTGGTTTTGTGAAGCAGGGTCATTATAAATAATATTTCTTATACAGGTTGATATATTGTGTTTGTGTTGTGGACCCCAAACTTCTGACCCGGGTTTGGAGGGCGCCACAATTTACATATCCACCATTCAATAAATATTCACTAAGCCTGTTGTACCACATACGACCATATTATTTTAAACCATATAATGATCATTGCAATTTAACTGAATATAAATGACGGAGCTTAGTTTCATCTAACTTTAATCCTTCAGTGATTTTCATATAAATATCACTATCAAGTGATCCATAAAGGTAGGCTGTCACAATATCCATGAGACATGTTTTTAATCTTTCCATACAATCCATACCCATTAGAAAATGAAAAGTGACTCCATCCATTACAGGAGAGTAAGTTTCCTGGTAATCAAATCCAGGCCTTTGAGAGAATCCCTGGGCTACTAGCCGGGCCTTATATCTCACAATTTCATTTCTCTCATTTCATTTTCGTACAAACACCCATTTATTCCCGACGGGGACTACACCAGTTGGTGTTTGGACTGCAAGTCCAAATACATTTCTCTTGTGTAAGGATTGTAATTCTTCTTGAATCATAATTTTCCATTTTGGCCAATCATCTTGGTGTCGCCACTCTTCCACACTTTATGGTTCAGGATCGGAGTTCATAATAATATCAGATGCCACGAAAAAAGCATATACATCATCAACCTCAATACTTCCACGATCCAATAATTTCGCGTTATGGACATAATTCATTGAGATCTCATAATTTGCAGGTACCTTTGCTTCTATGGAAGCATTTGCCACTTTTGGGGCAATTTCCTCTTCAGAAGGTTTTGTTACAACCACTTCAGGGGCTTGAACCTCTTCAGGAGGCAATACCACTTCTGGGGTATTTTCTGAAACTTTTGCCACTTCTAGGGCAATTCCAATCAATTTCCATTTTCGTGGTACAATATCTTTTGCACCAATATGTCTACCACGCTTTTGGCGTTGTTTTGAATCACCAATCAATTCTACTGAAATTGATTTATTGCCAGGGATTTCAATCCTGGTTGGAGCATTAACATCAGGTATATATGATTTCACAATATTTCTAGAATCGTTAAATGCATCTGGCATTTGATTAGCAATATTTTGCATATATATAATTCTTTGAACCACATATTTACACTGTTTAGTACGCGGATCAATAACATTTAATCCTGAGGCATTCCATGATATTTCTGAATTTAATTTATGCAAAATTTTATCTCCCCCTAACGTAGGGAACATAGATTCATCAAAACGACAATCATCATACCGATCAGTAAAAACATCACCAGTTAATGATTCCAGATATTTTATAATAGATGGAGAATCAAAACCAACATATATACCAATTCTTCTTTGAGGTCCCATTTTAGTTCTTTGTGGTGGTGATATAGGAACATACACAGCACAACCAAATACTTTTAAATGAGATATATTAGGTACTTGACCAAGAACCAATTCTTGAGGGGATTGTTTGTGGTAAGCAAAAGGCCTTCTTATAATTATATTTGCAGCATGAAGTATTGCATGACCCCAAACAGATATAAGTAACTTTGCTCTTAGGAGTAAGGGACATGCAATAAGTTGAAGTCTTTTAATTAAGGATTCTGCTAAACCATTTTGTGTATGTATGTGAGCTACCAGGTGTTCGACTGAGATTCCTACTGACATACAATAATCATTAAAAGTTGCAGATGTAAATTCAGCAGCAATATCTAGTCGGATTGATTTAATGGGATAGTCAGGAAATTGAGCTCGGAGTTTAATTATTTGGGCAAGTAATTTGGCAAAGGCTGTATTTCGGGTTGTAAGTAGACATACATGAGACCATCGAGTTGATGCATCAATTAAAACCATAAAGTACCTAAATGGGCCAGAAGATGGATGAATAGGACCACAAATGTCACCTTGAATTCTTTTTAAGAATTTCGGGGACTCAGTTTGAAGTTTAACTGGGGATGGTCGGATAATCAGTTTTCCTAAGGAAAATGCTGAACAATGAAGTTCATCTTGGGATATTATCTTTTGAGTTTTAAGAGGATATCCCACAGAATTTTCAACGATACGAAACATCATAGATACTCTTGGATGACCGAGTCTTTCGTGCCAAAGGGAAAGTAATTTTGGGTCTATGACTTTAGGGATGTTGACACTATGAGATTCAAGAACTCGTATACTCGTAACATATAATCCTGAAGAAACCGAGTGAAATTTTTCTAAGACCCTGGTGTTTGATGAGAAGGTATTATTTTTCATCCTTATTAGTAGTTTCAATGTGAAATCCATTAAGACAGATATCTTTAAAACTCAGTAGGTTTCTAGTTGACTTGTTAGAGTATAGAGCCTCTTGTATGTGTATGTGTGTCTTATTTGGTAGAAGAAAACTAGCTTTACCAAAACCTTCTATTATATTTGATGTACCCGATATCATCCAGACAGGTGAGTTGGTTTTAGTCAACTGTGAGAAGTATTTCTGACTCTGTAAAATAGTGTGTGTGGTTGCGCAGTCAACAATGCATATATCTTCCATCTCTCTTTTATGAAATAGTTTTGGTTGATAGAGAATCGTGGGTTAGAATAAGTCGTACCTCTTTCGAGAATCAAGCTTCAGTTGGCAGAGACTCGTGTTGATAACATGTTATAAACCTTGACTGAAAATATTAGTTATGTTTAATATAGAGGAAGTATAGGAGAATAGAAGATATAGAGAGAAAGTTGTATATCATTTCATTAGCTAAATGAGCTATTTATAGTAGTTAGTTTATAAGTCTTACTAAGTAAGCTATTCAAATCTTCTTCATTAAGTATTACAAAACTTCGTTGGTAAGTTTTGTAAATCTTCCTCGATAAGTTTTACAAGTCTTCCTGATTAAGTTTCTTTCTTAAGAAGCTGTGCAAGTCTACCTCAGTAAGATTTGAGAGACTTCCTCGATACGCTTTGACAATCACTTTATATTTATTCTAATATTTTAACATATTTTAAAGAACCTCCTTCGAGTAAGATGCTCGTGCCCTCTCGGGCAGAATAATTGTTCCTGATGAAGATCCCATATAACCAAACCTTTAAAACTATAGAACATCTATATATTTGTCTGTCAAAATTTGATTAATTAGACTTCAAGTAAGTTAAAATGAAAATGAAAATGAAAAAATGTGAAGAATCCAGGTGTTATTTGAATCATGGAATTTCAACCCAATTAAAGGGAATAAAAATGAGATTTAAATACAAATATATTAGAATCCAATTTCTATTAACATGATTAAAATCTCATGAACCAAACGGTCCCAAAATGACTAAATTTTCTACAGGTCAACCATATTCAACGTTTTATTCTACTGTAAATAAAAAAAATGTTTCAATCGATCTTAAAGTTAATGAAAGTAGACTTGAATGTTAATTTTGATATTATACTTCATTATATGTGTTGGGACAAAGGCCTATAAAGAGACTCAGG
Organism: Apium graveolens; assembly: GCF_009905375.1. Classification (NCBI taxonomy): domain Eukaryota; kingdom Viridiplantae; phylum Streptophyta; class Magnoliopsida; order Apiales; family Apiaceae; genus Apium; species Apium graveolens. The sequence goes on along the minus strand of NC_133654.1, from coordinate 196,423,988 downwards.
CCCATAAGAGGAATTAGGCCCATCAGGGACTCTATAATTAGAAGATGACTAACACCAAATAAGGGGTGGACTAATTAGACTCTAGACTAGGGAATAGATACAGTAGCAACAGTGGCGCTAGAAGGAGGGGTCGAGTCTCATAAAACAAAATGAAAACACAAAGTCCTCCCAATGATTTTGAGAAAGAAGAAGCAGCCAAGGTGATCGAAGGTACAACTCCAACCACCAAGGATGTTAAGAACGTGCCGAAAAAACCAGATTTGAAGCAGAAGATGGTCATTCAACCTCAAGCCTTGTTGTTTGATCAAACAGACACTATCTCGGCTGAGAGACCGACCCAATAAGATCCGGTAAACCGGAAAAAATGACCTAAGGGCCGTGCGAAAATGCTTATAGAGGATTCTAAAGGCCAAAAGGTTCTCTCCAGCGACATGAGGCTATATCTAGAGAAAAAGCAGCGAGAAAAAAGCGTCATTATTGACGAAAAAATTGATATGCCTCTCGAACAAGGTGATGAAGAGCTCTTGACGCTTGAAAGGGAGCATAGGTTGATATCGGAAAAAATCAGACACAAAAAAGAGATTTTACGTCTACATAAGGAGTTTACTGCGGTGTCTGAGGATTGCGAGTCATTCGAATACCAGACGGAGGAGTATAATCCCACATGGCTTCCTTCAAAGCAATCCACATTCTCTGAGTTTGAGGCGTCAGCAACATCCTTTCAGTCAAAAAGGGAGACAACGAAGGCAAAAAGACAATAACACCTCCGATGAGGATGAGAGCCAAGATATAAGTTCGAAGCGCCAACAAACCTCAAGCTTTCAAAGTTGGAGAATAATTTAACTCTTATCAAAAATTATATCTGAACTCAAAGTGGTGGAGTTGAGGTTACATCTGAAAGCCCTTTGTCATCAAAGATTGAGAATGCTAAAATCAACAGGGACTTAAAAGTACCTCCAATAAAATCTTTCGATGGATCTTTAGACCCATCGGATTTCATCAATCTGTTCGATAGATGAATGGATTTCTTCGTCCATTCAGAAGTAGCATGTTGTAGATTTTTCTCCACCTGCCTCAAAGGGACAACTCTTAATTGGTTCAACAATCTTCAGCCTCGATCAATTGACTCATGGGCAGTTCTGAAAAGTAAGTTCTGAACTCGTTTCTCCAGTAACAAACGCGGATGAATAATTACAGTGTCTCTCATCTCAGTGTATCAATGCTTCAATGAGACTCTAAGAGCATATCTAACGCGATTCCGAGCCCACATCGCTGAAATAGCAGACCTCGCCGACTCTCTAGCGGTAAACTACCTCATAGCTGGCATTGACAGGTCTCGACATCGTCAACTTCTTGAAGAGCTTTTTGAGAAAGAACCTAAGACACTGCAGTCATCAATAAAGATCATCGAGCATAGATTAACCCTCCAAGAGGCTGTGGGTAGCATTCAACACTCTCGATCCCCGAAAGCCTAATACAGTCGAAGTCCTCGACAACCGCGGGATTATGATTAGAAAGACTATAGGAATCGCAGTCAAATTGAAAGGTCTCGAGACTCGAGACCATCTCAATCATCTTCAACTCCTTGAACGTATCAAAGAGATCGAGATTTCGGGTCCGAAAATTCTCAGTATAAAGATAATAAGTCATGGACCTTCGGGCCCAAAGATGCTCGTGAACCCACCAAGCTGAATACAGACAAGGCAACGATCCTAGCAGTTCTTAAAACTGACCCTTCATATAAGCCTCTGAGGCCAATGAACCCGAACAGGCCTCCTAGCAGTAAGTATTGTGACTATCATGAAGACACGGGTCATCAGACAGAGCGTTGTTTTTAACTGGCAAATCTCATCGAAGAAAAAATCCGTGATGGACATTTAGCCCATTATGTAGACAATCCGCGTGATCATATGTCCCACCACCGAGATTCAGATAGGGTCATCGATGTTATCTCAAGGGGTTACTCAGCTGGGGGATTTTCGAATAACGCAAAAAAGTAATATGCTCGAGACATCTGTAAGGTCGAGATAAAAAGGCCAAGAAAAAATCCGACTTCGGTTATATCATTCTCTAATAGTGACTATACAGATGACATCATCTAGGACCATCATGATACTCTCGTCATAACGACAAAAATAGGGAAAAACACAGTAAAGAAAATTTTGGTGGATAATGGCAGCTCGGTGGATATATTGTATTACAGTGCTTACTCCAGGATGGATTTGGGTGATAGGAAGCTTGACACAGCCAAAGGAACCCCCCTATATGGCTTCATGGGGAATGAAGTCAAACTTGTAGGAGTGATAGACTTTCCAGTCCTCTTTGGGTCCCCTTCATATCAAGTATGGCATATGGTAAAGTTCCATGTTGTTAACGCGCTCTCAAGCTTCAATGCCATTATTGGTCGAACCACGATCTGTCCCTTCAGAGCCATCACCACTATAGCTCATCTAAAAATGAAATTTCCAACCGAGTTTGGAGTCGGAGAAGTCTGTGGTGATCAATGAGCTTCGAGACAATGCTACATTAGCAACTCCATTCCTAAGAAGCGCAACGTTCAACATGCTGAAGTCAACCAGGTGATCAAAGTTGACCCACGGGACTTCATCGAGACCTCCAAGTCAAATAATTGTGAGCCCAACGAAGAGTTCGAAGCCGTCGAACTCTATGAGCACTCAAAGGGAAAAACAGTCCAAATTGGAGCAGGACTCCCCGAAGATATCAAAGCAAACATAATAGCGACACTACGAAGCTTCGCAGATATCTTCGCCTGGGATACCAAGGACATGCCCGGGATCCCCGAGGAAATGGGTTTACACAGGATGAATATATCTCCATAGGCTCGTCCCGTAAATCAGAAAAAAGGTCTTTTCGTCAGAAAAGCAAGAGGTAATCGATGCATAAATTGATAGACTTCTCGCAGCAAACTTCATCAAAGAGGTTCAATTCCCCAAGTGGATATCTAACGTAGTGCTCGTCATGAAAAGCAACGGGAAATGGAGAATGTGCATAGATTATTCAGATATTAATAGGGCATGTCCAAAAGATTTTTACCCCTTTCCAAATATTGATCAGCTAATTGACTCGACTGCAGAGCATGAAATGCTTTCTTTTATGGATGCATTTACATGATATAACCAAATCAAGTTGGCTACAGAAGACCAAGATAACACAGCCTTCATCACCCACAGAGATGTCTTTGGTTATAAGGTCCTACCCTTTGGTCTCCTCAATGCAGGTGCTACATTCCATAGAATAATGGACACAATTTTTGCACCTCAAATTGGCCGCAATATACAGATATACGTTAATAATATGATTGTGAAGTCTACCAAGACCACAGACCATATCAGCGACCTCGTCGAGACATTCAATAGGGTCAGAGAACACCGAATGCGGCTAAATCCGTCCAAATGCTCCTTTGGCCTTCAAGGAGGCAAATTTCTCGAATATCTCCTAACAAGACGTGGAATCGAAGCCGACCCAACCCAGATTAAGGAAATCTAGGAAATACCATCACCCAGATCATTAAAAGATCTCCAAAGCCTCACGGGCTCCATTGCTGCATTGCATCGCTTCATCCCACATTCTTCTAAGCGTTGCTTACCAATGTTCGAAGTTATCAAAAAAGCCTCGAAGCCCAAAAAATTCACCTGGGATGCAGAATGCGAAAATAGCCTCCAGAGTATCAAAGACTTCCTAGCCTCGCCTCCCATCTTGACAAAGGCCTTACCGTGTGAACCTCTCAAGATTTACCTGTCAGCCTCGGACTCCACGGTAGCCCCAGTCTTAGTACAAGAAAGAGCCTCGAAACAACGACCGGTGTATTACATCAGTCACATGTTGAAAGATGTTGAAACTCGTTATTCTAAGATAGAGAAACTAATCTTTGCTCTTGTCATCTCAAGTAGAAAGCTTCGGCATTATTTTTAAGAAAGACTGATTAGTGTTATGACTAACCAGCCCCTTCGAAAGATATTGCATAGACCAGAAATGTTAGGACGCCTCGCAGCATGGACAATTGAGTTGAGCAAATTTAACCTCGAGTTTACCCCGAGAACTATGATGATGTCACAAGCCCTGTCAGACTTTGTCGTTGAATGCAACTTCGCAGAGCTAGAACAAGGTGAAGTCCACTTGGAGCTTGGAAAAAATCCATGGTGCCTGTTCACAGATGGCTCATCATTGTCCAACACAGGGGAAGCAAGTGTCATTCTCATTAGCCCCGAGCAATTTAAGATCCAACAGGCAATCAAGTTCTGCTTCAACGTCACAAACAACGAAGCAGAGTATGAAGGCCTCATAGCCGGCCTATAGATGGCCCGACACCTCAAGGTTCAAGTCATTCAAATCTTCAGCGACTCTCAGCTTATTTTCAAACAACTCTTAATAGTACAAAACAATCAACGACCGAATGATTGCATATGCAAAGATCGCCAAAAAATTGCTAAAATATTTCTCCTCATGGACCTTAAACTATATCGACAGATCAGAAAACCAATGGGCAGACGCCCTGTCAAAGCTCGTAACACCAGAATCAAATTCGTCTCCGGAGCCCATCTACACACGAAGCCTCACAGTGTCTTCGATATCAGAATACCTCAACACGTCAATTGCGTCTCATCTTCGCAAGACTGGCAAACTCCAATAATCCAATACATTCGAGGTGAGCTACCAGAAATGAATGAAAATGACAAGCAAAAGATAGCTTACAAAGCAAGAAATTACTGCCTAAAAAATGATCAACTATATCGAAGGTCGCTAACACAACCTCTACTCACGTGTGTCACAAAGGATGAAGCAGAGATAGCTATGAAAAAAATCCACACATGCATCTGTGGAAAGCACTTGGCAGGAAAAAACCTCGCTCTGAAATCATGAGGTATGGTTTCTATTGGCCAACCACGAGGAAAGATTGTGAAGACTTTACCAAAAAATGCAAACCATGCCAGTTATACAGCTCCGTGAGTCATAGACCTCCAACTGTTATCTCCTCGATAACCTCGCCATGCCCCTTTTTCATGTGGGGAATTGACCTCGTGGGTCCACTTCCCGAAAGCACATGCCAGAAAAAATTTATCATCGTTGCTATCAATTACCACACAAAATGGGTCGAGGACAAACCATTAACTCGTATCAGAGAAGTCGATGTGATAAATTTCTTCATGGAAAATATTGTCTTCAGATTCAGAGTCCCGCGTGTCATGGTAACAGACAATGGCACCCAGTTTGTTGGAAAAGATATCAAAGCTACTTTCAGCCAACTCACGATCCAACACGTCAAATCCTTGGTGGCATACCCATAGTGCAATAGTCAGGTGGAAATCGCAAATAAAGTCATTCTCTAAGGATTAAAGAAAAGGCTAGCAGAGGCTGACAGGGTTTGGGTTAACGAGCTACCAAACGTCCGGTGGAGTTACAGGACAACCCCACGAGCATCTAGTGGTCAAACTCCATTCAGAATAGGGTATGGTTCAGAAGCAGTACTCCCAATTGAGGTGAGCCTAAATTCTCCAAGACTACAAAACTTCAACCTAGAATGCTCAGCAATCAGACTACGATTCAACACCGATCTCGTAGGAGAGCTCCGAGACTCCGTTCACCTCAAGATCGCCAAGTACCAGGAAAAAATGGCTAAGTACGACTCCAAAGTCAAACCCAAAGTCCTCGAGGTGAATAACCTCGTCCTATGAGAAGATGCAGTGTCCATGCCAGCAAGGGTCTCCAAACTATCCTCACCTTGGGAGGGGCCCTACAAAATCATTAGGGTAATCAGGCCAGACACTTATCTCTTCGCTAACCTCAACGGCACCCCAATCCCAAATACTTGGAATGCAACTCATCTGAAGAAATACTACCTGTGAAGCTCAACAGTCCACAAAAAGCCTTGTCTCCAAAAATCTCTAGCTCAACATTAAGTTATTTTAAATATCTACTCCTTTCTCGAGAGCTCGTCGCTATGTGAGCATCCGAGAACTCATGTCTTCAGAAGGCTATGTTATGCCATTTTCTTACATTAAAGATCTTTTGCTACTATAGTCCATTTTAACTACACGTGCTATGAAGGAACAAACACAAGATCAGTTGTCAACGACAAACACTCTATAAACCTAACAATGCAAGATAATGACAATCAATTAAAAAACTACCTCTCATTTAAACAAAAAAAAACAAGACTACAACTTTCTACAAAAAAAACAAAAATGAATGCAACATCAAGAGAAGACCCTAATAGCTCAAAAATCCTGGCAATCTTGCCACAATATAAAAAAGAAGAGAGAAATAAAACACGATAAGAGCCACGAACCGAACAACTAATTTATTCCTCCAAGCAAGGTCAAAATAAATAGTACAATGCGAAATTACATGGCTATAATCTAACCGAAGCTCATAAGAACACGCTGAAATACTATAACTACAACTTTGAATTGCAAATAACAAACACTTCGGACCTAATGGGTAAGCCACAAAATTTTTCCACCATCACTCCGAAGGCCTCGCGGCCAAGAAAACACCCAGGCCTCGTAGCCTTCACAGATTACAACTTCACGACTTCAAACTAAGACACCTTTCGTTACCACAATTCGCCTTACACTACGCCTCTCTACAAGAGGACCAAAATCAATCTACAATCAATTCGACAGAGGGAAAAAGACGAAAACAAAATCAATATAAATTCGACAAAATCACATCGACCACAAGAAAAATTTCAACTTACAAAAAAGAAACAAGACAAAGACAGGGAGCTTTAACAAGAAAAACAAAAACAAGACAAGCGAAACTCCCGAGTTGCCTAAACAAAAGCATGGCTACACTACAAGGAGCTTTAATGCAAAAATAAAACAAGCAAAAATTCATAGAAACGAAAAATTTAAAACAGGCAACACCACAAATCGTAAAATAAAGACCTGAATTAAAATTGTCCAAGATGAACCAACGTCTTAACAAAGCAACAACAAAACATCCAGCCTCAGCCACATAAAAACCAAGTATCAAAGACAAGAAACCTTAAAGTCTTAAAATAACAACTTCCTCTGGGCATACCCAGTTAAATACGAAACTCGGGAAAAATAGATTAATGATTACTCCTTATGAGTAACCTCTGAAATGCTTGCCGAGGCCTCAACACGGATTCGATCCTGCTCCTCCTTTAGGTAGTCCTCCCAGCGGTCCGCAGCAGCATCAACCCCGCGAGCCTCCAAACGCTTCCAGCACTCATTGTAGCCTTCTTCAAAAAGCTGCAACGATTCCTCTTCAAGCATCGTCAGCGACGCCTTACAATCTTCAAGCTCTTTCTTCATCTCATCACGATCATATACAACCTTCTGCAATTCTTCACCATGTTCAACTTTCAGAGTGGCTACCTAACCTCTGGCCTCAGAAATGCTCAAAACTTTATTCTTCACCATGAGCGACAAAGCGCTACATTCTCCACTAAGACTAGCATTCTCCGTCAGCAAGCTCGAAATCTTCGAAGATGCAGTCTCCTGAACACGGGTAATTTCTGACAACTGTATACCCAACGACTTTTTAGCATTCTTTAAAGCATTAACCTCGCCTCGAAGCCTCTCCACCTCGGACATTTCAGCAAAAAACTCTGAATCTTTCACCTTGTTAAGTTCAACTAAGAGCTGCAACAAAGACCAATAAAACAAATAATAATAAAATCAGAGGACACACAATGCTAGTACAATCAGCAAAGAGGATAAATGCGCCAGAAAAAGAAAAAGAAACAATAAAAAATAATGACAAAAATATAAAAAAGGGGGGGAAAAACCTTTTTGGCATAGGCTCTACAAACATCGAGGGCCCCATACCGCGAAACCTCGGAGGCCGCAATAACTCTCTCTTCTCCAATCTCCTCCATAGGCGACTTCCCTTTGTCTATATTCACACGCTCTGGAGCCTCAAAACCTCCACCAGCGCAACTTGACTTATTCAAACTCAATTCTACCGATACCTTGTCACTGTCATCAATAATAACACATTTACCAGAGCCCCTGTGCTTCTTATGGTGATGCGTACGGGAGGAACCATGCTTACGATGTCTCTTCCTCTCCTTAACGTTTAGCTCGTCCTTCATCTCCTTACCCAACTCGCTCGAAACAGCGACAGCTCCAATAGCATCCCCACCAGCGGAAATATCAACTGGATCCTTTTCACCGGCTCCAACAGTGCTCACAGGTGCAGAAGCCTCGCCACCAGCCCTTTTCTTGGCAAGCAATCTCTTAATACTTTCAGAAGGCATTCTCGATTGAGAGTTTAATAAAAACAAAACTTCGGCCCAAAAACTACAAAAATAACAAACTCGCATCATCAACAGTCCAACAAACAACAAACTTATAAAAAACCAAAATATATAAAGAGAAGATTCTTATAAAACGCAAAAGTTTTATCTGAAAGATTTTAGGACTATGGTTACACAAAAACCGAACGTCATAGAAACTAAAAGCTTTATATTGGGAAGCATTCCCACAGATGTTTGACAACTCCACAACAGTCAAAGACCCCGTTTCACTCAAAGTCTTTAAAAGCTCAGATGAAAACCGGTGCCATGGGGCCACTTCGGCAAGCTCGTGACCCGCATACCAGGCCCACCTCGAGTGCCAACCCGAGTTTGATGTAGGAGTACTCACAAACTTAGGACATCCCGGCTTCGCATCAAAATAAATCTGTGCCCTAGTAGACTTCAGCCTATAGAGAGAAAAGAACAAATCAAGACTTGGCTCCATATTCAACTCGCTACAACGTGCTATAACCCCATTTATCTGCAACACCAAGTTCGGGGATATCTGCCCCACCCCACAATTCAACGTCCTCAGTATATGTAGAAAGAAAGGATGCATCGGTAGCCTAAAACCATACACGAACCACAAATCCGGAACGGCCTGTAAACCGGTACGGGGAAGGTCCCACATTCGGTCATCAGATCCCGGAGGATACACAAGATACCCATCAGGAAAAGAACAGTAACCCGACAAAACACCAAGATTCAAGGCGGTTTTGTGATAAATACTGGAATGATTACAAATTCAAAAATATTTTTTGCTATAAAAGAGAAACAAAAAAACGAGTACAAGAAAGCAGCAAAAAGTAGATCAATTTAAAAACAAAATTCAAAATCTAAAGATTTAGCACTTTTAAAGGATTATTGTTGGGACAAAGCCCCGTAAGAAGGCCCATGCACAATAAAAGAAATTAGGCCCATCAGGGACTCTATAAATAGTTGAGAACTAACACCAAATAAGAGATGGGGTAATTTGACTCTAGACTAGGGAATAAATATAGGAGCAACGATACGCAGTTGTCATATACTAGGAACCAAGTACAGCCTGCATGTTTATAAACCCCTATACTTTTGCCCAGTAAGGTAGCAAAAATCCTTATTCGAATATTTACTTCATTCTTATGCCTACAGCTTCAAGATGACCCGTACTTCCCCCACTACACGGCGGTACCTAATCTTATGACAGATTTTATTGTCTCATAAAACAACTCCAATTTTATGACACGACTGTTTACAAATGCTTCACGCAATTTATCAAGCAAATTATTGTCACACAACTCACATACTGTAGTCCTCGTCTTACTAATGACAATATAGTCACTACATGTACAATTACATCCCCTCTTTTTCCTAATGTTTAAAAATCACACATTTTCACAAAGCAGCGATATCTTTGGCACTAGCAATAAATTTGTGAAACTGACTATGTTCCTAGTACAAAACCAGACAATTGGAAAAAACCGTACTAAAAACAGATTAGGGGGGGGGGGGGTGTTTAATATCAATTTTTGATGCTAAAACTGGATACTTCACAGTCCATTACGTCCCAGACTACTCGGACCTCTGACCAGCTAATGTTCTTTCAGGGGGGAGGGGATTTGGAGGAGTTTTCTTAGTTATCCTTTGATTTAGCATTATAAATACTCATGTACAATCAAGTGTGACCGAAGTGGACACTGTTTCTAAAATACAGCCTATATCTTTCTACGTGACACGCTTGCATTGTCCAATCTTGGCTCCATATTGAAAGATTTAACATTGTCGAAATTGAGAATTGGAACACATGGAGCATGTCCATCTCCGACTTCCACAGAAGTTTGGGTAAAACACAAATGAGAAGCATTTACAATTCGACTCTGCATAATCAGTTTGCATAATCCAACTGCTTTGTGTCTTCAAAGCAGCTAACATGTTTAACACCTTTGTAACCCTATGACACTGGTTTTACTAGTAGCAAGAAACACCAAGGAACACAGAGAATTATACACCAGTTTTCTTACACTATCACTAATCAATAGTGCTTCAGAAACAGAGGCACAAACCATTTATAGGATGTTAGGAGACTCAGTTTTTACCTTAAACAAAATCCCGCCCAAATATCAACTGTAATTCATTTCAACCATCAAATCTTGAAATAGTTGGCAATAACTATACTCCTGGTATGGAAAAATCAGATGTATTCAGCAGTTGGATAGTTGTTTACATTAAAACATACCTCCATTAATGTGGCCAGGACTAAAACCAAACATCATACTGTTAAAGCAATCTCCCCTCAACCCAAACACTAATGTTGTGTTTGGTTGGGATTAATGAATGAACATGGAAAGAATGGAATAAAATTTCAACTATGATATGGTAGCAACTAGCAACAATCCCAATTAGTATATTTACTTGCCCTATCTGCAAGTTTAAAAACCACTATCCCTTACCCATTAAGGTAGCAACAATCCTATTAGTATATTTACTTCATCATTCTATGCCTACAGCTTCAAGATGACCGGTACTTCACCACTATATGGTGGTGCCTAATTTGGCAAATACATCAACAGTAATATGCATCAGATTTTATTGCCTCCCAACAATTCCAAAAATCCAATCTTATGACACGAATGTTTACAAATGCTTCACACAATCTATCACGCATATTATTGTCCCATACTCCCTTACTCTAGATCCTCGTCTTACTAATGACAATATAGTTACTACATGTACACTTCCATCCCCACTTTTTCCTAATGCTTATTATTATTACACATATTCATAAAGCAGTGTTACCTCTAGCAATATATTTATGAAACTGACAACTGAAAACTGACTATCGAAGTACAAAACTAGACAAATTGGAAAAAAACAGACTCCCTTTGTTACCGGGTCGGGGGAAGGGGGGGGGTTTAATTTACTATAATTGGATACTTCACAGTCCACTACATCCAAGACTACTCGAACCTCCGGTCAGCTTATTTTCTGTGGGAAAGACATTTGGATAAGTTATCTTAATTATCCTTTGATTTAGCATTAGAAATACTCATGTACAAGTACAATAGAAGTAGGCACTATTTCTAAAACACAGACTATATCAATTCTATGTGACACTTGCTTGCAATGTCCAATCTCTGGTCCATACGGAAAAAATTGATACTGTCGAAATTGAGAATTCACACATGGAGCATATACAACCCGACTTTCGCAGAAAAGTTTGGATAAAACAATAATGAGAAGCATTTACGATACAGCTCTGGATAATCGGTTCGCATAATCCAACTACATTATATATTCAAAGCATCGAACAGGTTAACATCTGTGGCTGTGCAACCCTATGACACTAGTTCTATTAGTAGCAAGGAACACCAAGGCACAAAGCATTGTTGACCAATGATCTTACCCTGATCTATAGTTTTTACTTAAAGCTAAATCCCGCTCAAATATCAACTCTAATTTATTTAAACCATCACATATTGAAAAAGTTGGTAATAACTATACTCCTGGTATGGAAAAATCATATATATTCTTATGAGGGATAGTTGTTTAGATTAGAACCTAACTGCAGTACTGTGACTCAGACTAAAACCGAGCATCATTTAGCTCTAACAACCCCCCCGGGCCCCAACTAATGCGGTGTTTTGTTGGGATGAATATGACATAATGGAAAAACTTTAAACTATGATATGGTTAATCGCTGAAAATTATCATTCCTTCTTCCATTCCTAACAACCGCAACTAGATCTCAAACCTCTCAATTTGAGATGATCCCATCTCCATATACTCAGTTTTCTACCAAAATCTTATTTTACCAGCTCATTTTTTTTCAAGGTCTTCCTCCTACCTCCGATTGTCTCCTTATGTTTCACTCGTTCAATTCCGGTACATTCACCCTGACCAAAACCCCATAAATATTCTTCCCAAGTATTAAAAAAAATCTTAATAATACACCACATCACCACCTTTAATTCACCACATTTCAATCCGTCACATTCATTATAAAAAAACAAATCTATCACAAAACACGTCTCCAAGCCATGTTCCGTAAAACTCCATCTATCCAACTAAATCTATAATTAATCACATAAAAAAAACTATAGGATGATTTGTAACAAAATGAGTTTAGCTCTATAAAACCCAGCTACACACAACTGTAAGTTTCCTAGAATCAGCTCTCACGACAATTTAAAACTAGTTAGTATTTAAACATGTACATGCATACACATTCACACTAAATTAAAAACCAAAGTCCCTCCTAATTCATATAATTCAACGACACCGAAAATAAAAACACGAAACAATTAGGAAATCAATAATCTGGAAAAGAAACAGAGTACACAGAATCACAACATTACAACAGCAGCATATAATGTTGAAATGAAAAGGAAAAACAAACCCTAGACAGTACTAGGTGGGTGGGTGGGGGGATTAATTGATGTCAGAATCATCGAAATCGTCGTCAAAGGAGTTGAAAAAGTCGGCGTCGGCGAGCCGGTGATGATCGAAAGTGATGGGAGCCTCGCCGAACATCTCAAGAGCTTCGTCGTCGACGTCCATAGCCATAGTTGAGCCTTGCTCCTCTAGTTCTTGAAAGTAATCTACTGCCATCGCCTTCATTTCTGTATCCGCCTAATTCGATTTTCTAATTGAAAATGATACCCCCACCCTAGGTTTCATACATACAAGGGATAATTTCATTAATAAATAAGGAATTGTTAAATAAGTTCCGCATTTTACTGTTTAACCTCCACTTTTAAATTTTAAACATATTTATTACACATTTGTTCATGATTTTTAATAATAAAATTAATTGAATTTGTCTTTGTTATGTTAGTTAAGTCATTTACAATATAATTGGAGTTTAAATAGTAATTATTGAAGTTTATTAATCAATTACCTAAAAATAATAGTTTAGTTCTTAAATTGACAACAATAATACAATAATTATTTTTGTGCAAAATAATTATACTTGATATCATCAAAGGGCAATTAAATCTTAGATTTCAGATTATTGGTTCCAAGTTGCAAATTAAAATTTACTTATAGATTTGAATTTAGATTACTTTTTTTTGCTTAAAATCTATAATAAGTGAGGGCTAAGTTATTTTTTAGTTACTACTCTTTTTTTGACTATTATGTATTATAAACGTACAATTTAGTATCTTTTAAAAAATATCTGAAGTGACGTAGGGTCAAATCGATAATCTGAGACGACGTAGAGTCAAACCCATAATCTAAGACGATATAGTATAAGTCTAAAAACCCCTTCGTCTATCTAATCATGCTCATCTATTATTTTAAAAGACCATATAATACTCACTCGGTAACATTCTACAGTAATTAGAATTCATAGTTCATACCGTCTTAACCCCCAAATTCTTCTAAATAGTCGTCCATTATTTTGTACAATTACAACCATTCTGTTCTACACGCACCTATCAAATGTTAAAAGATTTTATTATTCATACACCTCGTGTTATTTACTATATATCAATAAGAGTATAATTTGTAAAAGGGGGGTTGAATACGAATTAAAATTTTCATAAACTCAAACTTAAACAACTATTAAACAGAATAAAAAAACACAAGATATAAAAAATTCTAGGTGGATTGTTAAGAAACTTACCACTTGAGCTATATATATTGAAGAAATAATTTTTGTAAATTATAAAGTAGTTTCACCGCTTTTTTTTACAGTATTTTTTTTAGAAATAATGCTCTCAGCTAACCTCTATGAAAAATTTTATAAAGTTATTTTTTCTTAAAATACTGCTTCCACTTGATTTATATATCACCAAGTTACAAATCTACTAGACAATAAAATATTACATGACTCTATGTCCAACTAGATTTCTTTTGCATTCAATCTCGTGACCCTTGAGTGAACTGGTTATCTTGATCTTGATTCTTGGACCTTGAATGTCTTTTCAATTTGTCATGAATGAAAATGGAATGTTTCTTTTTTCTTTAGATTCCAAGACAGTACTTTTATCTTTGACTTCCATTTTCAAACTGAGATCTCCATCAATCCATGTGCATTGTCAGATTGGATATTCGTGCTTTGTTAAGTCACCATCAATTATTATTTGCTACTCTAGATTGATAATGTATTCCTCTAGCAGTTGATGAGTTGATTCCTTTAGCCGTTGATGAACTCTAACAGTTGAAAGACTCTAGCAGTTGATGACTTATAGTCGTTGATGGTATATTCTCATTAACCTTTGATGACTGACTTCACTTATACAGAATTACATGACATCTCATATTTACAAATAAATCATCATATTTTATTTATTCATTGAGTCAATAATGACTACCCTTTGAATAATTACATCAATGACTAATATTGAGATCTACAAGAAAATGTTGCTAAGCTTATCAGTTGATAAGCTATTCTGTCAATAGCTATCAACCAATGATAGTGAGCCGTTGACAGCTCTATCTACTTAATGAAATTACGCTCTATATTTTGTTTATCATAAAAAATATATGTGATTCCTAACAATCTCCCCCAATTTACGAGTGATGGAATAACAACCATAAATTAGAATCTTGATGATAACAAAACGTATGATAGGAAAAATATTTTAAAGATAACATAAACAATTGATCATTAAGCTATTGAGTTTCAAAACAAATAGATTATGCAAACAGAATTAAAAAGAAACTACTTTAAACTATTACTCTTCTAGAATGAGCTAATTATTCTGTTTATCTCTGTATTTCCTTGTTGTAATTAATTTGCCTTTGAATAATGCCATTAAATACTCCTTTTTCAAGCTTAGGATTCAGCATTCCCATGAGATATTCCAGATAAGCACTGCTAGCTATTTTCAGTTGGTCTTTGAGTTTGAAAATTATTCTACAGCCATCCTTATTCTCGACCTCCATTATATGATCTGGTTGATGATGAATTCTTCTACCATTGTAAGGAATAACCAGCTTTCTGGGTAATGCATCCTTAGCATTCCAGTTATTTCTTATTTCATTGATTTATTGAGCACATCTTTCTTGGCAGTTGGAGTAAATCCACCCGTCCTCTTCATGTGAGTGTATACCTTAGATAAAGTCTTGTAGCCTTCCTTTAGAATGTGTTAAAAAGGCCACCATTTATTGTTTCTTCTTTTATAGTCAAACACCAGTCTTTCAGACATCTTAGGAGTAGCATCCAATCCCCCGACTTCATAAATTTCATCCAGATAGAGATTGAGATTTCCTTTTTCCTCAATATCTGCAGTGTACATGTGTGAGATTTTGTCTTCAGGTTTCTTCACTTGTTTGGGAGCTGTGATTTTGGAAATTATTTCTTCGGTTCTTTCTTTTTTTGAACTTCCTTTTCCACAAGAAATGTGGGCAACTGGATATTGTCAAGCTCAGTCATCTCTTCTTTGGGCACAAGTGGTTCACCATGAAAATTGGTTCTAGGTGTCACTACCAGATGTTTAGGAATAAAGATCATAAGTTGTTGAGTGGTGACAACTGGTTCATCTGGTGACATCTGCCTTTCGGATCTAGACTTTTTTCTTGCACCTTGCTTTGTTATCATCTTTTTAGGCTTCTTGGCTCCTTCTCCTTCAGCCTCTATTTCTTCATCTAGTTCTTTCTCCAACTCACTAGTTAGCTTCTTCTGATGTTCTATGGGGCATCATCTGTTTCACTTTGCTTCCCTCCCTCTGCTTGCTGTTAGTCGCTAAACACGCGCTAGATTACAAGCAAGTATACGCGTTCGCAAGTAGTATACAATATAAATTAGATTCGTTCCCACAGAGACTCTTGGTTAATTTAAGAATATGCACATATGCAACAATGATATGGTTATTATCTAATGCTAAGACGATCCACAAATTGAGATTGTTTTTAACTAAAATTAAGGTAACAATTATAACTAAGAGAATAAGAATGGTTAAATTAATATATATGACAAACATGGGATTCTAACTTCATCAGATACTTCGTTCAATAGCCTTTTCGTTCTTAACCTTAGCATGTAATGGCGATGACACTAATCAGATAACACGAAACTGATAAACGCCAACTTTCGTTGCACGAATATCATACTACCAGACATCCACAAAAGAGATAGAAGCTGAATAGACACCAATTATATTGAGACCCTATATGTCTATAGAATTTGACAACGTAACAGTTTAATGCACAAGTTATCTATTATGATTACATAGGGCAAGTAAGATGGTTAAAATTACCTACGAATCATGCATAACAATAACACATGAACCTATGCTAGCATGGCAAGTTCTAACTTCTTAAATTCACTTTCGCTTCATTAAGAATTAACACACTATCTTATAAGTTCGTGACGCTCATAAGATGAATACGCACAACCAATACTAGGCTATCATACAATCACCACACACTAATGCATTAAAATAAATCAACTAAAGAAATCCATAAATAACTCCGTTAGAACCCCACGATAATGATTAGCCCATAATCGGACTCATCATCAACGTGGGTTCCAATAAAAGCATAGTACAATAAACGTAGTCTTTATAAACGAATAATAAATAAAGTACAAAATAAGAGTATAGGTTCAAGAATAAGAAAACTAGCATCCAACGTTACAACGCAAACAAAGAATCACAAGTTAAAACTAGGTCTTCTTCGCCTTGGTTGAATTATGCTAAAACGGTCTTCTTTTCTCCTTCTCCTTGTGCTCTCGTATATCTCTCCATAAAAATGAGCTTATTTATGTATATATAGCAGCCCCATGCAGAGTAGAAGTCTTCTGGATCAAAAGCCCAATAGAATCAGGATTTCTGTTCTCGACCTGGCACGGACGCGTGCTTGACCAGCGCGGGCACGCCGAGTTTCTGGACTTCGAGCGTGGCCGCACGCTATCACAGCGCGGGCGCGCTGACCTCCTGTATAAAAATCTGACTTCTTCAATTTCTTTGTTGATTTGAACCGGTTTTCCAAGAGCTTTTATTCCAACACCTTCCTAACACCAAATTAGCACCAAAATAATGCTAATTCACCTGATCACCTGGAGCATGCCTGAAAATGCAAAAATACTAGAAAACACATTAAAACACCAATAACTTGAGTACAAATGCACCAATTCAAAGCTTTACGGAGCGTAATAAAATGTCATAAATGCCACTCAACACTTGCCCAAGTGTAGTTCTTTCTAGTTCCTCAGCTTTAGCATCTTCATAGCCTTCATGACCAGGAAAGACATAAATGGCTTCTCCCCCTCTATATATGCATGCTCTCATTTATTTTAACACTGGGTTCGAGGCAGTTTTGCATTTCTTTGATTTGCTCATTCAAAATCTTCCATTCATCCTTATCAGGTCTGGGACTTCAAAATGCACGGAACCTGATGGCTTCTTTCCTTTGAGATCATTACTCCTGACAGGTTATATAACTTCAAAAGACTTGAGTTCTGATATGAATTCATTCTTAGATGAAGGAGATCCCTTTTGCTTTATACTGCTTATTGTAACATCAGGAGTGATGATCTTCATGATATTGGTTGAGGTTGGGATGCTTGCTGGCTTTTTCTTGAAGGCAGTAGATAGATGCTCCAATCTTCCAGATATGCTATCATAAGCCTTGAGTTGATCTTCTTTGCTGATAAGAGCTTGGATTTGCAGTTTCTCTGAAGAAGCAAGGCTTATGACATTTACTGGTGGTGAATAAACAATTTCAACTTTTTGAGCTACTAACTTCTCCCCATTTTTTATCATCAAGGGTTGGAGTGGCAGTTGTAGAATGAAGAAGTTGTTGAAGAAGTTATGTCTGAATACCCATCCGATTGTCAATATCTGTCATTCTCAATTCCATGATTCTCATCCTCTTGTCTAAATCAGCCAAGGTCTTGGAGGTTGTTTTTTCCTTGTTCAGCTTGGAGTGAACTTTGGGTATTGTGTGAAGGGGTATGTTAGGTCACACACACTGTAGAGGGGGTGGATACAGTGTATAATACAATCAAATCAAACTTTAATATCTTAAGTAACAGAAAACAAACTTTATTGAAACAATAAACTCTGTTACAGTATGGAACTGTTACCTCTCAGTGATGAACAAATATCACGAGAGCTGCTAGGGTTATAATGAATAATCTTCTCAAATATGATAACACTTATAGTGTAAACCCTACGTCTGTGTTTATATACTACACAGTTACAAGATAATCACTAATTGATATGGAATATAATTCTGCTTCCTAAAATATATCAATCAGATATCTTTTCTTCCAAGTATTCCATTCTTCACGGAACTCCTTCTTCATACATATCTCTTCTCATGTTTATCTTGATCTTCTTTCCTTTAATCAGCTACTTTCCTTATCTAATCGTCCTTCAGCACTTAAGTTCTGATATCCAACTTCTGATGATTATCTCCTGATAATATAAGTACTGATATCCTTAAGTCCTGACTTCCAGTATAAGTATTGATTCCCAGTTAAGTACTGATTTGTCCTATTAAGTAAGATCTGAAAACTAAACATAAATCATATTAGCCATGACATTATCAAATATATCTAACAATCTCCCCCAACTTGTAAATTAGCATAATATACAAGTTTAACAGATATTTGATGATGTCAAAAACATTAAGTACAAATGCATGAGAATTAGATCAGATAACTATAACTTACAGTCCTTAAAGCTTTACCAATATTTAACTTCTGATAACAACTTCAGTCTGTACAAATATCAGAATTTAAGCAGTTGTAGATCTTTGACTTGGCTTCATCTTCTGATCTCTCTGATGTCAGGAGTTGTTCTGAGATAGTTCTTCAACAAACATCTCTCAGCATATCTAAGTTCATCAATCATTCTCCTTTTGGCATCTTTAAGCTCTGCAGTATCTTCACCAATTTGAAAGATTGCAGCCCTGAGATCATTAATCTTTTCTTTTCTTATATCCTGATCCAGTCTGATCAAATAAGCTTTATCAGACTCAAGATTGAATTCCACAGCCATGTACCCTAGAAAGGTAGTTATAATTTGAGCAGAATTGGGCTTCATTTCAACTATATCACCCTTGTGATCTCTGTACTTTGGAACATATGTGCTGTCAAACTTACCAGAATAAAGTCTTTTCTGTCTCTGAATCTGATCCTTCAAATAGTTTGCAGCAGTTCCTGTCAATCTGTCATTGATAAGTGGATTTTATATCCACTTGGAATGCTTTATTACAAGCTTAAATTGGTGTTTTGGACTCAAGTTGTTGGTATTTTGATGTGTTTTTGTGTTAATGCACTTCAGGTATCAGTTAAATGAAGAAAAGAGCTTTTAAAGGAAATATGATGAAAAGTGATCAGAATTGGAAGCCAAGGCCATTGTCAAGTTGTAGAGAATCTCAATAGCTTCGCGTGGGCAGTTGAATCGCCTAATTCTGACGAGTAGAACTCAAGTTATGGCCAAAACAAGATTCATCAGAATATTTTTCCAGTCAGTAGCTGAGCGCCCGCTCAGAGAGCTGAGCGCCCGCTCAGAGAGCTGAGCGCCCGCTCAGAGAGCTGAGCGCCCGCTCAGGAGAGCTGAGCGGCCGCTCAGGGCGCGGCTGGTCGCTGATTTCGCTGAAAAAGCCTTTTTTGAGTAGAATTTGACGATTTTAAGGGTCCAGGTCCACTAGGGGCGTATATATACTTAAAAAAAAGGGTTTTCATCATCCGGGAAGATTGGGATACCAAGGAGAAGACCTAGAAGCACAGAACAACTCCGAAAAAAGAAGATCTTGTTTTCAACTTGTGATTCTTTGAATTAGTTATAACTTTGGATGCTCGTTTTCGTTCTTATTGAACCTAGATCTCGTTTATTCGTACTTTGATTATTATTTAGTTTATTAAGACCTTGTTTATACCATGCTTTCATTGGAACCCATGGTGACGATGAGTTCGATTATGGGCTAATCGTTGTCATGGGGTTCTAGCGGATTTACTTATGGATTTCAATAGTTAATTGTTTCGATATCTTGGTGTGTGGTGATTGATTGATATCCTAGTATGGGTTGTGCTTATTCGTCTTATGTGCGTAGCTAACATATAAGATAGCGTGTTAATCTCTATTGAATCGACAGTGAATATAGAGGTTTAGAACTTGCCATGCTAGCATAGGTTCATGTATGTGTATGCATGATTCGTAGGTAACTCTAACCGTTTTACTTGCCCTATGTAATCAAGATAGATAACTTGTGTTTAAACCGTTATATTGTCAAATTCTATAGACATATAGGGTCTCAATATAATTGGTGCCTATTCAGCTTCTATCTCTTTTGTGGATGTCTGGTAGAATGGTACTCGTGCAACGAAAGTTGGCGTTTATCAGTTTCGTGTTATCTGATTAGTGTCCTCACCATCACATGTTAAGGTTAAGAATGAGAAGGCTATTGAACGAAGTATTTAATGAAGTTAGGATCCCATGTTTGTCATATATAGTAATTCAACTTCAATTCTCTTAGTTAATGTTATTTAGTATAATCTCTTAGTTTAATAAAAACCCAATTTGTTATTTGTCTTAGCATTGAGCGATAACCATACATTGTTGCATAGGTGCATAAATTGAACTTAACCTAAACCAGTCTCTGTGGGAACGAATCTGATTTATATCTTATACTACTTGCGAACGCGTATACTTACGTGAATATTAGCGCGTGTTTTCGCCCTAACAAGTTTTTGGCGCCGCTGCCGGGGACTCGTTGTTAATTTTTAGTTTATGTGCTTGTCATCAGTGGTCGTTAAAGTTCACTGACTCGGATTCTTTTACTTTCACGGTTTATTTGTTTGTGTTTCAGGTACTCATTACAATGGGAGATCCAGCAGCACGAATGAAAGCCTTGATGGATTTTTCTCAACCCAAGATCAATGACATTCAATCTAGCATTGTCCGGCCAGCTATCACAGCTAATACCTTTGAGATCAAGCCTGGCATAATTCAATGGGTACAGACTTCAGTCCAGTTTGGGGGTTCTGCAACGGAAGATCCCAATACACACATTAGGGATTTCATTGAAATATGCGACACCTTCAAGTTCAACGGTGTTTCTGAAGATGCTGTGAAGCTGAGACTGTTCCCATTCTCTCTGAAGGACAAGGCTAAGAGCTGGTTACACTCTCTACCAGCTGGTTCGATTACTACTTGGGAAGATCTTGCTCAGAAGTTTCTTACTAAATTCTTCCCTATGGCGAAGACAGCTGCACTCAGGAATGCTATTACTCAATTTGCGCAGCAAACGGGAGAATCGCTAAATGAAGCTTGGGAGCGCTACAAGGAGATGCTTAGGAAGTGTCCTCATCATGGAATTCCTGATTGGATGATCATCACTTGTTTTTACAATGGGTTGGGAGCACAGTCCAGACCCATGCTCGATGCAGCATCAGGCGGAGCATTATGGGCAAAGAGCTTATGATCTAATTGAACTGATGGCTGCTAATGAATATCAGTATCCAACCCAGAGATATCCACAGGGCAAGGTAGCAGGAGTTCTTGAAGTGGATACAGCTACAGCTATCACTGCTCAAATAGGCGTTGTCTATGAAGATCGATTCTCTGGCTAACTATGGTGTTAAGCAGATAATTAGTGTTTGTGAGCTGTGTGCAGGTCCGCATGTGACTAAACAATGCGCTATATCTAGCGACTCAGCTCAGTTTGTGAGCAACTTTCAGAGATCGCAGCAACCAGTTCCAGACACTTATCATCCTGACAACTGGAATCATCCTAACTTCAGCTGGAGCAACAATCAGAATGCGATGCAACAGCCATTCCAGCAGTTTGCAAATAAGCTATTTAACCCTCCTGGTTTTCAGCAACAATTTACACCAAGACAACAACTCCAAATTCAACAACAAACTAATGATGCAGGTCTACCTTCGAATGAAAAATATGAATTGGAGGAGTTGAGGCTTATGTACAAAAACCAGGCTCTTATATGCCAAAGCCAGGCTGTTTCTATCCAGAATCTGGAGAACCAAATAGGGCAAATTGCTAATGCCTTATTGAGTCGACCACCAGGAACGCTTCCTAGTGATATAGAAACAAATCCAGGCAAGAGGGAAGTTGAAGAACAGGTGAACGCCATCACCTTAAGGTCTGGAATGGTCGCAAGCCCCCAAGTTTAGCAAGACGAAGAGCCAGAAAAATCTCAAGATTCAGAAAATGCAGTTGTGGCTGAAGAAGATGTGCAGAAGGAAGTAGAGGTGGAACCAAGGAAGACTACTGTGGAACACACTCCTCCTGAGGGTAATACAGGGGATAAACAGATTTATCCTCCACCTCCTTTTCCTAAAAGGCTGCAGAAGAAAAAGCTGGATAAGCAGTTTGAGAAGTTTCTGGAGGTGTTCAAGAAACTTCATATCAACATACCTTTCGCTGAAGCTCTTGAACAGATGCCTAGCTATGCGAGGTTTATGAAAGGTATTCTCTCTCGGAAAGTGAAGCTTGATGACTTAGAGACCGTTGCTCTAACGGAGGAATGCAGTGTTGTGCTGTAACAGAAGTTGCCTCCGAAGCTTAAAGATCCTGGAAGCTTCACTATTCCTTGCACTATCGGAAACTTATCGTTCGACAAGTGTTTATGTGATTTAGGAGCTAGCATCAATCTGATGCCCTTATCTATCTTCAAGAAGCTTGGTCTGCCTGAGCCGAAACCAACATACATGTCATTGCAACTAGCTGACCGTTCCATCGCTTATCCACGAGGTATAGTGGAGGATGTTTTGGTCAAGGTGGATAAACTCTTCTTCCCTGCTGACTTTGTAATTCTTGATTTCGAGGAAGATAAGAAGATTCCCATTATCTTGGGAAGACCATTCTTGGCTACAGGCCGAACTATGATCGATGTGCAAAAAGGAGAGCTTACGATGAAGGTTCATGATCAGAAGGTCACTTTCAATGTGTTCAAGGAAATAAAATTACCCACAGCTAAAGAGGAGTGCTTTAAAGTAGAGCAAATTCAGGTTTTGAATGCACCTCTGTGGAAGAGGAAGTTGGATGTGCCATTCAATTCTCTTGGGTTAGCAGAGCTGAACATTTCTCAGGATCGTCTCGAGTCGTCTATTGAAGATGCTCCTACACTTGAGCTCAACCCACTACCAAATCACTTGAGTTATTCATTCTTAGGTGCACCCCCTGACAAGGGGTTGTGATATATCTTTGATGATGTAGAGGGTAGCCGAACGGATCCTCCAGTGCCTATAGAGGGTTCTTCTCATGTGCAGCAGGTAGTTGATAGGACTGGTGTTGGTGACGAGCAGTACAGGCGAGTAATTAGGCGTATGGAGGCCATGCACGACATTCACCGTCATTTTGCTGAAGATTTGACACACGCTTTCGGTATCATTTTCTGAGACACTAGTGGCGAGGTTGATTGGCCACTTGATCCTCCACCCGAAGAGGGTGATCTTTCCGACGACTAGGTATGCCTGAAATCCTTATTATTACCTTCAATGAGGACATTGAAAATTTTAAGTTTGGGGGTGATAATGTAAGGATTAGTAGTGTGTATCCATATAGATTCATATAGATTTATGTTGCATGTTTAGTTGTAGTTCATTCATATTTTTGCATGATTGTTCATTTAGGACATATTTGTTTGTTTTTATGTAATTTCATATAGTTGCATTTGCATGCATATTTAGCATGATCCCTTAAGATGAACTATGATATTGAATAAGTTGATGTTGATTTGAGTGTGGTGATAAGGAATAGAGGGATGTTTAAGTCTTAATGAATTGATTTGCATGCCAGAAATAAATATTTTCACAAAGTCTTATAGGGTTGCTTTTGATCTAGATCATGATCATACTTGTTTGTTGTTGAGATTTAATCACTTGGTTATATTTAGAATTTGTGATATTCTCGTAATGACGTAAAAACACTGATTTTTTTTTATCTGGAGAAAAACTTGGATTTCATTGCTAGTTGTTGTAAGGCTAGGTGTCAAATGGCTAGTAGCCGGCTCATATTTTTATGAGTAGTCTAGGGTTGAATGAGATGGAGCGAAACGCACTCCTTCAGAAATTGTTGAAAAAAAAGAAAAAAAGAGAAAAAAAAGAAAAAAAAGAAAGAAAAAAAGTATGTGTTTATGCACAATTGATCAAGAGTGAGCTCTTTAATACTCGAGTTATTAAGTTCTAGGGGACTTTGTGCCTAGTGACCTAAGGCTTTTATAGTCTGGGATCCGCTAACCTAACACTCGCTACATGGGTATTATTGTATAAGTCTTTTGGGACCTCATTCATTGCACGATCAAATAAGCATCTTTGTTATGTGTTCAATAATAGTGTGAATCCTTGTATAACTCTAGTAGAAAGGAGGTGTTGTGAGTCATAATGCATTTATTGTCTATTCTGTTTATAAACTTTTGATTGTTTCGATGATAGATAAGTTATGGTTATTGATCTAGTATCGAGAGTATATCTGTTAAGCATCCACACACGCACGTTTCTGGTTTGTGAGTTGGTTTGTGGGATTTATTTGAACTCTATTTCAAGTTATTGCATTCTTAGAGGCATTGGTTTATTCATTTGGTTATGGTTATTCTGAGGGGATCGATTGCATTATCATTTAGTTGCATTCACATAGTTGCATTCATGCATTAGGTTTGTTTTGTAGTTTTGAGTCTGTTTATGCTTGAGGACAAGCATCGATTCAAGTTTGGGGGTATGATAAGTGGATTTTATA
The DNA here is from genome assembly GCF_009905375.1 of Apium graveolens. NCBI lineage: Eukaryota > Viridiplantae > Streptophyta > Magnoliopsida > Apiales > Apiaceae > Apium > Apium graveolens. Next base: position 196,399,069 of record NC_133654.1, on the reverse strand, counting down.
TCCACTTGGAATGCTTTATTACAAGTTTAAATTGGTGTTTTGGACTCAAGTTGTTGGTATTTTGATGTGTTTTTGTGTTAATGCATTTCAGGTATCAGTTAAATGAAGAAAAGAGCTTTTAAAGGAAATATGATAAAATGTGATCAGAATTGGAAGCCAAGGCCATTGTCAAGTTGTAGAGAATCTCAATAGCTTCGCGTGGGCAGTTGAATCACCTAATTCTGACGAGTAGAACTCAAGTTATGGCCAAAACAAGATTCATCAGAATATTTTTCCAGTCAGTAGCTGAACGCCCGCTCAGAGAGCTGAGCGCCCGCTCAGGAGAGCTGAGCGGCCGCTTAGGGCCCGGCTGGTCGCTGATTTCGCTGAAAAAGTCTTTTTTGAGTAGAATTTGACGATTTTAGGGGTCCAGGTCCACTAGGGGCGTATATATACTTAAAAAAAAGGGTTTTCATCATCCGGGAAGATTGGGATACCAAGGAGAAGACCTAGAAGCACAGAACAACTCCAAAAAAGAAGATCTTGTTTTCAACTTGTGATTTTTTGAATTAGTTGTAACTTTGGATGATCGTTTTCGTTCTTATTGAACCTAGATCTCGTTTATTCGTACTTTGATTATTATTTAGTTTATTAAGACCTTGTTTATACCATGCTTTCATTGGAACCCATGGTGACGATGAGTTCGATTATGGGCTAATCGTTGTCATGGGGTTCTAGCGGATTTACTTATGGATTTCAATAGTTAATTGTTTCGATATCTTGGTGTGTGGTGATTGATTGATATCCTAGTATTGGTTGTGCTTATTCGTCTTATGTGCGTAGCTAACATATAAGATAGCGTGTTAATCTCTATTGAAGCGACAATGAATATAGAGGTTTAGAACTTGCCATGCTAGCATAGGTTCATGTATGTGTATGCATGATTCGTAGGTAACTCTAACCGTTTTACTTGCCCTATGTAATCAAGATAGATAACTTGTGTTTAAACCGTTATGTTATCAAATTCTATAGACATATAGGGTCTCAATATAATTGGTGCCTATTCAGCTTCTATCTCTTTTGTCGATGTCTGGTAGAATGGTACTCGTGCAACGAAAGTTGGCGTTTATCAGTTTCGTGTTATCTGATTAGTGTCCTCACCATCACATGTTAAGGTTAAGAACGAGAAGGCTATTGAACGAAGTATTTAATGAAGTTAGGATCCCATATTTGTCATATATAGTAATTTAACTTCAATTCTCTTAGTTAATGTTATTTAGTATAATCTCTTAGTTTAATAAAAACCCAATTTGTTATTTGTCTTAGCATTGAGCGATAACCATACATTGTTGCATAGGTGCATAAATTGAACTTAACCTAAACCAGTCTCTGTGGGAACGAATCTGATTTATATCTTATACTACTTGCGAACGCGTATACTTGCGTGAATATTAGCGCGTGTTTTCGCCCTAAAAGTCATCCACTTGAAGTAAGAATAGTACATGCTCCAATTCTTCAAAATACTTCAATGGAATGGAATTTTGCCTTATATGATAAACCCTACCATCTGTCATGAAATACAACAAGATGTATTCTCTCAAGTAGGTATGATAAACCATTTGTACAGATTCCAGTTGATTCAATCTCTCAGGAGTTGCTCCAATACCTGGTTCACTCGAGGAAGTTGGATCATTGGTAGTGTTCTGTATTCTCCTTTCATCAGCACTTCCCAATCCAGTTTTATCTCTTGCTTCCTTTCCAGTAACTACTCTAGCTTCAAAACCACTTGTAGTAGTCTTCAAAGGTTGAGTCTGTTTTGCTTTAGTGAATCCTGGTAGGAGTGTCTTTGGTCTATCTTCTGATATCAAGTTAACTTGAGCTATGTCAGAGGTTACTTGCTTCTTCTGAATATCAGAACTTACAGTTTCTTGACTCTGAACAACTTGAGCCATGTCAGAGGTTGTTTTAAGAACTTTTCTTGAAGTCAGAGCAAGATCATCCTTTTCATTAGTAATTTCTTCATCCTCAGGAGGCACATAAACCTTGATAGGTTCACCAACCTTTTCTTTACCCTTGGATCTTGGATCTATCTGCGGTTGTGATTTAGCCAATGTTGCTTCAGTATGTGTCCTTTCTTTGATCACAATGCCTTTGAGTTTTGGAAGTGGTTTTTTACCAGAAGCTTCAGATTTAGATGTGACTTTCTCTGATTTAAGTCTGGCTTCTTCTTCCATTAAACTCTCCAAGTCCATTCCTGGATTTTCCTGAAGAAATAACTGTCTTGACATTTCCTCATCAAGATCTAAAAGTTCATCAGAACTTATCCTTTTACCAGTTGCAGAACTTATTCTTTTCCCAGTATCAGAACTTGTCCTGTGACTTGTGATTTCAGCTTTTCTTGATGTGAAACCTCTACCTTGACTATGACCTCTACCCATTCCAGAGTTTCCTTGATCATCCTTTTCATCATCCTTCCCTTTCAGTGTCTTGTCAGTCTTGCATTTGGACTTAATTACTTTCTCCCCCTTTTTGACATCAGCAGGTAGTAGAAGAGAGACAAGCAATTCCACTGAGGCTTGGATTTCAGTAAGTTGAGATTGCTGAGAAGTTTGATTTTTCAGAATATCATCAATCCGAGCTTGTTGTTTCTCTTGAGTCTTCTCAATAAAAGCAATCCTGTCAAAGGTAGGCTTGAAGAATTGTTTCTTATCAATCTTATGAACTTGATCTTGTTTGATAAATTCTTCCCGAATCTTGTGTAGCTCTGCGTGAGTAGTTGAATGAAAACCTTGTAGATGTTTAGTACTCAATGTAGTGACTCTAAGCTGGGTTTTGAAATTATCAGAATTTAACATTTCATCAGCTTTAGTCAAGTGCTCAGCAAGATGTTTTTCAGTTGGAACACAGGAAACTGAATTCCATTCCTTAGTCCACTCCTGTCCTGCAGGAGTTTCACTCCAAGGCACTGGTGCTTCTCCGGTAACAAACTTCTTAACAAGTTCAGACTTAAGAATAGTTTGTTGAGGAGCATGTCCTGAAGGACCTACTTCATCAGCATTTGTAGTTGGAGCAGCATCACCAGTATCTCCAGCATTTGCAGCATCAGAACTTACAGAATCAGTATCCTCTGATAAAACAACAGTGTGAGTAGCAATGGAGGCTTCAGCATCCTCTAATTGCTGATCCGGTTCTAAGTTCTGATCAACAGCCATATCCTGATGCTCACCTAAAGTCTGATCATCAGCATCTAGATGCAGAGAAGGTGTTGTAGATAACTCTGGAGTTTGAACAACATCAGTAACAGGTGTTGTTGAAGGATTAGTTGTTGTTGGAGCTTCTAAGAGAATTACTTCAGGCACAACCAAGTTTTGAACATCAATATCAGCACTTGTGCCTGGATCAACAGGAGATACAGATGGTGTGTTGACCTTTTCAGAAACAGCTTCCTTGGATGGAGTTGATGGAGAAGAAGTAACTTTAGCAAATTCCTTTTCTTGTGAGATCAGAGATTCCTGATCCCCTTCCTTAGCTGCTTCCTCTTCATCATCTGAAACTGGCCTATTTGCCCTCTGTTTCTTGTATCTCTTTGTAGATTTGGATTCCTTGGGAGTTGCAGGAACTGTCATTCTTCTAAGCCTCTTGAGAAGCCTAGATCCCCCAATTCCAAAATCCTTCTGAGAAGTCTCTTTCTCAGCTGCATTAACAACAGGTTCTGAAGAAGGAACCTGTTCCTCAGTATCAGATTCATCTCTCAAAGCAATCCTCCTTCTCTTTCGAGGTGTTTGAGGAACAGTCTTTGTCCTCTTAGGTTTGGAAGAGGAAGGCTTCATAGTAGGTGCTGAGGATGAGGGTTGAACAGTCTGTGAAGTGGAGAGATAGGATTTGATATATTGCCTGAGGGTTGGTTGAGTAGAATGAGTGGTAGGTGCTGATAGTTGTTGTGGTGTTTGGGTGTGTGTTGTTGGTTGGACATCAGAATAAACAGATCTATAAGTATCAGGATCAGCATTTACTAAGATCTGTTTTACAGACTGAGGAATCTGTAAAGGTCTAACCACTGATTTCTTAGTGTCAGCATTTATCAGGTCATTAATGTAGCGTTTTGCAACCTTAAAAGGTGGAGTTGAGGAACTGACTAATTGAGGTTCATCAGTACAAAAAGTATATATAAGTTGACAGAATCTAGCAAAGTAAACAACATTCCTATCCTCTGTAATCCTATCCCCAATAAAACCAATTATAGCAGTTGCAAAATCAAAATGAGTTTGGTTTATAACAGCATACCCGATTTGCTGACTCATAATTGGGATAACATCAAAATTCGAACACTTGTTTCCAAAAGCTTTAGTGATGCAGTCGAAGAAGAAGCTCCATTCTCTTCTGATATGAGCCCGTTTCAACTGCCCAAGTTTTGCCAAACTCTGTTCATAACCCAAAGTGGCCATTAACTCCTGAAGAGCTGATTCCTCTGGAATTGAAAAGGTACATCCTTCTGGGAGATGTAGAGCCCTGCGTATTGTACCAGGAGTAACTGCATATGAAGAATCACCCACTTCGAAAACAATACTAGGAGTGCCATGTGTACCACCATTATCAAAGTGCCCAGTCCGCCAAAACGTCAGAACTTGTTGGCTCGAAAAGACTGAAGGTTGGGTCAATGCATACCCAATCTCACTGTGTGCAAGAAGATCTTGCACAAAATGCAATTCAGATGGAGCTTCAGCATGATCAAGAATTGCAGCATAGTTGTTTGGAACAAATTTAGCTCCATCAATGATTAAATCCTTAGGTGCCATGTGAAAAATTTAGATTTAAAAGTGCCTGTTAGGTGTTTGATAAAATGTCTGTATGAAAAACCAACGTTAGAAGAAGAAGGAGAGTAAAAACAAGTAGAGAGAAAAAATATGAAGGGAAATAAAAGATTAAAAAAAAATCCTCTCTCTTTCTTACTTATATTCTGAAAAAAATGTTACCGTTGGACACCTGTCAGGCATGCAGTAATAACGGATAGTTACTGGGCTCGAGAAAACAGTAATCATTGCTTACCCACTTGCCGTTTTTCAAGAAAAAACCGTTCCACTTACTGAGATATTCCATTAATCAAGGTGAAACAGTTTTAATTCAAAATTGAAACCGTTCCCACTTATTTAACTATTTTTCACTGCAACATTAATATTCTGAAAATAAATCAAGTGAAAATGACCAAGATAAATCAGATGAGTAAGTACTGATAAAGTAAAAACAGAACTTAAATTAAAACAAAATTTATATGGTCATCAGAATATGAATATTTATCAGGATTTATCAATGCATTACAAAATAACTTAGAGACAAAATCTTGAAACAAAAACAAATTTCATTAATATATCAAGTGAATACATTCATGAAATGGAAATTACATCAGTACTAGTACAAGATTTCCCTAAGCTGCTAAACCTAACATCAACAGCCTTAGTCCTAGCTCAAGAAGTAGGGCAAGGCTGATGATGAAGAAAAACAGGAAGAAGAAAATAAATCATTTCTTCTTCCTACTCTCGACAAACCGAATGGCGAGTCGAATGATTCGCTCTTGCTGGCGGAGAGCTTCCAGCCTTTCCTCCTCCAATCGCTCCAGATGGCGATGGTAGTCCATATAGAAGAATAGGAGGTGGGTGAGTACTCCTGTGGGACAGAGTCCCATATCTCATCAGGAATGGCAGTGACGTGCCATTCATGCTGCCAATCGGCACAGCTTAGCTCCATATTGAAGGTTTCGTAGTTCAAAAACATGTTGTATCTGACCATGGTGTTTTTGAAAGAAAAAGTATGAAGGTAAGGTGAGTTTGTAAAAAAAAATTTGATGGGAAGGCTGATGTGAAGTGGTTGCTTATATAGGCAAGAGAATGCCAGGAGACGCAAAGGAATTTAATGCTGACAGGTAGAATTAATTCTACCTCGTCTCCCCAGACTTGGAAAAAGAAAAACATTCATTGGAAAGAGAAAACATGGTTTAATGCGCACAAGAAGCAAGTAAAAGTTGACTGTTCAAGTACGAATACCATTAATCCTAACCATAGTGACTATTAATCTTCCACTTCAACATATTCTAGTTTGAACCGAGACTGTTATCAAATTTTATCCACAGATAAGTCAAGTAAAGAATTAGACTGTAATATTAGAACTTAGACTTATATCAGAACTTAACAGTCATCAGAACATAATTTCTTAACTCGAAAAAGGAATGCCTATCTTAGTAAGTCCTCATACAAGTTCTGAGTTATATTCTTCAGAACTTAATCATCAGAACATGCAATCAGAACTTGTCCTCAGAATTTATGCAAAGTGACACAATGACTGTTTATCTAAAATAACATAGACCACCACAATAATTTACATCATTCATATGGAGTGATTAGTGTGTGCATTAAGCTAAATGTCAGACAAAGAGTAAAGTCTAAGTCACTTCAGTACATCTTAGAAATAAGGCATAACGAAAACTTTGCTAAAGAGCTGTCATTATTCTGAAACCTACTGTTGAATAAGTTCATGCTTGAGTCCACCTCAACTATTTTGTGCTAATTTTATGCATCATTTTAAATTCCATTTCACAGTGGCTTCTCAGTGTAAGTGAGTCACGACTGCTTATCAGAATTTATGCTATTATCAGAGTATTTCTCCAGTAATCATAGAGTGTGAAAAGTCACCAAGAAAATATTTTGCTTTTCTAATGCATATTTACTTAATACCAGCAATGCACTTGGGTCGTCCCTTCCACATTTTTACTCTAGATCTCAAATGAGTACCTGATTTTATTCTTTGATCCTTTTGCTTTTTGAAAAGTGAGGTTTATCAGCACTTAGTGCATTCAGCAGATTTACTAGTATCAGAACTTAACAGATGAGTAGCATTATTCTAATTTGTGACTTAGTAATAAGATAAACAAAGTAAACTCAACTAAGCTCAATTATCAGAATTTGCTTGTGTCAATAGATTTCCACATAAATAATTACTTCTTACATAGGATCATTTGTTTATTGAAGACTACTAGGTCAGCATCTAGCACAGGTATCCTCATAGGATTTAATAGTTACTTAAACAGACATATCACTTATCAGAGTTTAGAAACATATATCAGACAACAGTCAGTACTTAAACACATTTGTCAATTAAGCACAAAATACACAAAGAGATTAAATTCTGTAAATACTGATCATAAAGTCTGATATAACAGAACAAGACTAAGCAGATTTAAAGAAAGAACCTGAAACCATTCCAAGTTCATTTACCAATCTTGTAAAAGTGGCTTCACACAATGGTTTTGTGAAGATATCTGCTAGTTGTTGATCTGTTGGAACAAAGTGCAATTCCACTGTACCTTCATCCACATGTTCCCTTATGAAGTGGTACCTGATGCTGATGTGCTTTGTCATAGAGTGTTGAACTGGATTACCTGTCATAGCAATAGCACTTTGATTATCACAGTAAATAGGGATTTTGAAATATATTAACCCATAATCCAGTAACTGATTCTTCATCCAAAGAATCTGTGCACAACAGCTTACTGCAGCAATATACTCTGCTTCTGCAGTTGATGTGGAAATTGACTTTTGTTTCTTGCTGAACCAAGAAAGCAATCTGCCTCCAAGAAATTGGCAGCTTCCACTTGTGCTTTTCCTGTCAATTTTGCAACCTGCAAAATCTGCATCTGAGTAACCTATTAGTTTAAAATATGATTCTCTAGGATACCACAATCCCAGATCAGCTGTTCCTTTAAGATGCTTAAAAATTCTTTTCACAGCTGTTAAGTGAGGTTCTCTTGGATCTGCTTGAAATCTTGCGCAAAGACAGGTAGCATACATGATATCAGGTCTACTAGCAGTTAGATAGAGTAGAGAGCCAATCATACCTCTGTAATCAGTAATATTTACTGATTTACCAGTATCCTTATCCAGTTTTGTTGCTGTGGCCATGGGAGTGGATGCACTTGAACAATCTTGCATTCCAAATTTCTTCAGCAAGTTTCTGGTGTACTTAGTTTGACAAATAAAAGTGCCTTCTTCATTCTGCTTGACTTGAAGGCCCGGAAAATAGCTAAATTCCCCCATCATACTCATCTGATACCTTGACTGCATCAGTTTGACAAACTTCTTGCAAAGTCTGTCATTTGTAGACCCAAAAATGATATCATCAACATAAATCTGGACCAGAAGTAAGTCCTTTCCATGGTTGAGATAGAACAGTGTTTTGTCTATTGTTCCTCTGTTGAATCCACTTTCCAGAAGAAACTGAGCTAAAGTCTCATACCATGCTCTAGGAGCTTGCTTAAGTCCATAAAGTGCTTTATCAAGCCTGTAGACATAATCTGGATGTTTGGAGTCTACAAAGCCTGGAGGTTGTTCAACATATACTTCCTCCTCCAATTCTCCATTGAGAAAAGCACTTTTCACATCCATTTGAAAGAAAGTAAACTTTTTGTGAGCAGCATAAGCCAAAAATATCCTTATGGCTTCTAACCTAGCAACTGGTGCAAATGTTTCATCATAATCAATTCCCTCCTGTTGAGAATATCCTTTTTGTAACCAGCCTTGCCTTATTCCTTGTAATTATGCCATCACTGTCAGTTTTGTTTCTGAATACCCACTTTGTACCAACAACAGATCTATTCTTTGGTCTTGGCACTAGGGTCCAGACTTTGTTTCTTTCAAATTCATGTAACTCTTCCTGCATTGCTTGCACCCAATCAGCATCTTGAAGAGCTTCTTCCACTTTCTTTGGCTCAGTCTGAGAGAGAAAAGAATTGTAAAAACATTCGTTTGAAGTACCTGTTCTAGTTCTGACACCTGCATCAGGATTTCCAATTATCAAATCAGGTGTATGTGATTTTGTCCACTTCCTTGCAGATGGAAGGTTTTCTCTAGAACTGGATGCTCCCTCATGATCCATGCTGTCTTCATTTTTATTTTCTGATGCTCCCCCTGAAACTATGCTCTCTGAGTTGGATTCTTCAGAATTTAAATTTTCAGCACTGTCAGAACTTGGCTTATCAGAACTTGACGAATCAGAACTTGAAGATCCAGACGTATGTTCTGATATTTCTTGAGATGTGGTAAGATCTTGAGTATGCTCCCCCTGCACAGGTGCATCTTTCTTTGGCGTAGTCACCACAGTTTCAATAACATCAGAGTTTAATCCATCAGAATTTACAGTATCAGGACTTAGACTGTCAGGATTTTCAGTATCAGAATTTGAGTCTTCATTTTCAAATCTCAGCTGATCATGGTCAATAAAATCTTCAAGACCAGTAATCTTCTTGTCATCAAAGGAGACATTGATAGATTCCATGACCACTTTTGTTCTCAAATTATAGACTCTGAAGGCTTTTGTGGAAAGTGGATATCCAACAAAGATTCCTTCATCAGCTTTTAGATCAAACTTTGATAGCTGTTCTGGATGAGTCTTGAGAACAAAACACTTGCATCCAAATACATGAAAGTACTTCAGATTTGGCTTCTTTTTCTTCACCATCTCATATGGTGTTTTTCCTTGCTTGTTAATGAGTGTTGCATTTTGAGTAAAACAAGCAGTCTGCACAGCTTCAGCCCAGAAATAGGTTGGAAGCTTTGCTTCTTCAAGCATTGTACGTGCAGCTTCAATGAGAGTTCTATTCTTCCTTTCAACAACTCCATTTTGCTGTGGAGTTCCGGGAGCAGAAAATTCCTGCTTTATTCCATGGTTTTTGCAGAACTCTTCCATTATCAAATTCTTGAACTCAGTGCCATTATCACTCCTTAAGGTTTTCACAGAATCTTTGACCAATTTATCCAGATGTTTGACATGATCAATCAAGATAGATGCAGTTTCACTTTTTGTGTGCAAGAAATACACCCATGTGTATCTAGTGAACTCATCCACTATGACCAATGCATATTTCTTCTTTGCAATAGACATGACATTTACTGGACCAAATAGATCAACATGTAGTAGATGATAAGGCTCAAGAATTGATGATTCAGTCTTGCTCTTGAATGAAGATTTTCTTTATTTGGCCTTCTGACAAGAATCATAAAGGCCATCAGGAGCAAATACTGACTTTGGCAGTCCTCTCACAAGATCTTTCTTGACCAGTTCATTTATATTGTTGAAATTTAAATGAGAGAGTTTCTTGTGCCAATTCCAGCTTTCTTCAATTGATGCTCTACTCATCAAACAGATTGCAGAACCATCAGTATTTGTTGAAAGCTTAGCTTCATAAATGTTACCACGCCTGTATCCTTTCAGAACAACTTTGCCTTTAGATTTACTCACAACTTCACAGTGTTCTTCAAAGAAATCAACATGATAACCTCTATCACGGATTTGACTTATACTCAGCAGATTGTGTTTAAGTCCTGAGACCAGAGCTACTTCTTTAATGATGACATTCCCAAGATTGATATTGCCATATCCCAATGTTTTTCCAATGTTGCCATCTCCATAAGAAACACTTGGGCCAGCTTTCTCCACAAAGTCTGATAGCAGGGCCTTATTTCCAGTCATATGTCCTGAACATCCACTGTCCAGAACTAGAATATTTTTCCTGTTGCCCTGCAATCACAAAGACCACTAATTATTAGTTTTAAGGACCCAGACTTGCTTGGATCCTTTGGCCTTATTAAGTTTGTTAACATTTGCAGCGGATTTAGCATCAGAGTTTATGTTAATATTTTTCTTATCAGAACTTACACTATCAGACTTTGAATCAGAATTTACACTAGAAGGAATAATGGAAACTTTCTTCAAAGAAGGTTTTAATTGATAATAATCATAGTACAAACTATGATATTCCTTACAAGTATAAATGGAATGCCATAAACTACCACAATAAAAACAAGGATTTTGTGGTTTATATCTAACAGACTGACTCTTAACTCCTGATTTTGAAGGTAAGGAGTTAATGTTCTTATTCTTCCTGCAAAAAGAAGCCAGATGGTTAGAACTTCCACAGTTATGACATGTTTTCCTAGGAGCATCAGGAACAGGTTTATAATCATTGCTTTTATTCACAACTTCCTTTCCATTCCTATTTTTCCTAGGTGATTTTACTTTGTTTGCATTCTTAACATCTTTCAGCTTATGCTTAAGCTGCTTCTTAGTCATTAAGCCTATGTTTACTTCAGCTGTCTTTTCCTGTTTTAGTTTGTCAGAAGTTAATCCTTCTCTAACTTCTGATTTATCATTAGCAGACTTTTCAGTTACAAACTTAACAGGTTTTAACTTTGGCTTTTGCTTAACAACAAGCTTAATTTCTACAGTTCCTTTATCATTCTTATCCTCTCCATAACCTAAGCCCTCTTTCCAATTTTCACTACTTAGCAAATTTTGAGTTGTTCTGCCAGAGTTAGTCCAAGTCCTGATTATCTCTCTTTCCTTTTCTAACTCAGTTTTTAGAGATTCATTCATTTTTAGCACTTCATCCCTAACATAAAGAGCATCATCTCTATCCTTCTGAGTTTGATGGAACATAACTAACTCTTTTTCTAAGAAATCATTTCTTTTCTTAAAAGCAAGATTTTCAGAAGTTAATCTTTCACATGTTAAAGTTTGATCTCTATAACTAACAAATATGGTTTTAAGATATCTTCTCAACTCATTAATATCATCAGTATGAAAAGCATAAGTAGTCTGAGGTACCTTTGTTTCAGCAGTTTCAGAACTGCTCTCAACACTTTCTTTATCAGCATTTGCTATCAATGCATAGTTCTCCTCACTTTCAGAGTCTGAGGTGTCTGTTCAGCTTTTCTGCTTTGTGACAAGAGCCTTGCCTTTGTCACCCTTTACCTTCTTACAATCAGGAGATATGTGGCCTTTCTCACCACAGTTATAGCATTTGACATTGGTATAATCTCCTCTATCAGACTTTCCTCCTCTTCCTTCAGATCTTCTGAAATTCTTCTTATCAGAACTTATGCCTTTCCTGGAAAACTTCTTTCCCTTCCTGAACTTCATGTATGCAATGTTTGTGATCCCTTTCACCATAAGAGCACACAGCTTCATCATCTCCTCATCAGCATCAGTCTTGGGCAAGCTTTCAGAATCTGAGTCATCATCACTTTCAGAACTTGATGACTCAGTATCAGACTTTGTGAAAAGAGCTTTACCCTTATCTTTCCTTGAGGTAGCTGCCTTGGGGGATTCTTCTTCAGCCTTAAGAGCAACTGTTCTTGACTTTCCTCCTTTTCTCTTGCTTCTTTGTTCCATCTCAAGTTCATGAGTCTTGAGCATTCCATAAATTTCATCAAGAGTTGTTTCATCAAGATTGTAATTGTCTCTTATTGTTGTTGCCTTCAAATCCCAACATTCAGGAAGAGCTAACAAGAATTTAAGGTTTGAATCTTCAAGATCATACTCCTTATTAACCAGTGACAGATCATTCAAGAGTTTGACAAATCTATCATATAATATAGTCAATGATTCATTATCTTTTGAATCAAAGTGTTCATACTCTTGAGTGAGTATTGTCTTCCTGTTCTTTTTAATCGTATCAGTTCCCTGACACCTTGTTTCCAGAGCATCCCATATCTCTTTAGCAGTCTTGTAGTTAATTACCCTGTTTGACATTACATTATCAATGGCACTATGCAGTAAGTGTCGTACCTTAGCATCCTTAGCCATTGATGCGATATCTTCAGCAGTATAATCACTCTTTTCCTTTGGTACGGTTTTTGCTGCTTCACCTGCAACTGCAACAGCGAGCTTGGTTGGTTTGTGACGCCCTTCCTTGATTCTATCAAGATATTCTGGATATGTAGCTTCCAGAGACATGGTCATCCTCACCTTCCATATGGCATATTCAGATGGTCTCAGTATGGGAACTCTGATGGTTTCATACCGACTTTGAATTTGTGTCTTTGGAGGTTCTTCAGTTTTGGTAGGCTTAGTTGGAGTTTCTGTGTCAGACATGATTGTGTTTGGATCTTTAACTGTATGTGTGTTAACAGATAAGCTCTGATACCACTTGTGAGGTAACACACACTGTAGAGGGGGTGAATACAGTGTATAATACAATCAAATCGAACTTTAATATCCTAAGTGATGGATTTTAATCGCAGCGGTGGTATGGTAAAACACTTTTACACATATAAAATCCAAATAAAAGCATATAAATCGTGGTAAAAAATGAGGGATCGATTACTAACCTTTAATATGCGATCCAAGAGCAACAATCGGAGATCCTTAGCAGCTGCTTCTCAAACGTGAAGCACTCCACCGGTATCCACCAAGAAAATGACGTTAAGGAGGAGGAGGAGGTGGAGAGAATTTGTTTTTCTAAAACTTTTGGGTTTTTGGGTTCTTCATAAAAAATAGGGTCTATAATAGTATATTTATAGGCAAAATTTTCAGCTGAAATTTTCCCATAAATATTATTATTATTATCCCATTTATTATTCTCATTAATAATTAAAACACCTTTTAATTATTAATCCTTTTTCTAAACACTTTATAAATAATTCTCTCTCTTGATTTAATTTCCAAAATTAAATCCTTTAATTAATAATATTAAGAACTTTTCTTAATTTATTTATAATCAATTAAATCTCATTTAATTAATTATTAAATTTGCCAATTAATTATTTATTTCATAAATAAATAATTATCAGCCATTATTAATTAATTCCTCCACCATTAAATCATTCTCTTTTTATGGTGTGGCCCTGTAGGTTCAATATAAAGCCGGTAGTAGAAATAAATAATAATAAAACTATTTTATCATTATTTATATAAATTCTCTAATTTATTAAATATGATTAATTAATTAATCACATTTATTCTACATCGTGAGGGATATTTCTCAGCATATCGCGACTATCCGGATAATACGAATTCACTGCTTAGAATACCAAGAACCTATTCAGTGAATAGTTACCGTACAATAAACTCCTTCTACCCTACAATGTCCCGATTAAATACAAGGCATGGATCTCGTGTCAAGCCTATCTAATTTAATCACTTGCTTACCATTCACTATGCGTAGTTCTATGCAAATTAGAAACTCCTTTCTAATTTCATTCACTCTGGCCAGAGATTCCTAAACTAGCATAAGTGGATCAGCCTTGAACATTCGCTTCCTTCACTGGAAGGGGTAGATCCTTTATTGATCATACACTATCTTCGTGTACAAATTCCTATACCCAGTAGAGCCCTAATAATTGTCCCTGGAGACTAAGAACTAAACCAAAGCATAGTTCAGTGTACACAAGATGACTATGATGACCTCAAGTCTAAGGATACTTGTACAACTATCACTATGTGAACAACTGCTGACACATGAGTGAACTCCATCAGTTGTTCAGCTGTGCGAGTCATGTTCAGTGAACTTATTCTATAATAAGCACCTACATACTAGCTATAGTGTCACCACACAAATGTCTATGAGAACAGACATCCTTCATAATGAAGCAAGCATAGTATGTACCGATCTCTGCGGATTATTAATTACCAGTTAGTAATCCTACGACCAGGAACTATTTAAGTTTAGAGTTATCATCTTTTAGGTCTCACTATTATGATCTCATCATAATCCATAAAAAGCTTTACTCTAAACTATGGTATATCTTATTTAAACACTTAAATAGATATAGCCCGTAATAAAAACAAAATAAGTCTTTTATTAATATCAATGAAATCAAAATAGATTACATAAAAAGTTATTCCTAAATCCTAATACATGATTGGACTTAGGACATATTCCTTTCAGTCTCCCACTTGTACTAAAGCCAATCACTCTGGTATCTAATACCCATCTAGTCTTTATGACGATCAAAGTCACTTTCAGAAAGTAGCTTTGTGAGTGGGTCTGCTATGTTGTTATGTGTGTCAACTCTATTTCAATATAATACAAGAAATGTTACCGCGCTCCCACTAACCCTTTTGTAGATGCATGGTTCATCTACGTTTTTGATAAAATCAAACTCTTTGATTGTCTCATCAAAACGGATATTCCATCTACGAGAAGCTTGCTTTAAACCACATATGGTTCGCAGTAGCTTACATACTAGGTTTTCATTTCCCTCAGAAAGAAAACCATCTGGCTATATGCCAGATCTCATAGTCGTAGTAAGCAGCAATCGCAAGCAAAATCCGAACTGATTTTAACAGGGCTACAGGTAAAAGGTTTCATCAAAGTCAATCCATTGCCTTTGTTTGAATCCTTTTGCCACATGCCTGGCCTTATAGGTCTCCACCTGGCCATCTGCTATAATCTATCTTTTGTATACCGTATACATAGATTCCATTCTGGATTTCATGGCACTACGCCATTTCTCTGAGTCAACACTAGTCATAGCCTCATTATAGGTCACAGGGTCGTCATCATCAATGATTGACAACTCATTGTCATTCTCAATGACAAGGCCATATTACCTCTCAGGTTGGCGAAACACTCTCCCTGACCTATGAATGGGCTGTTCCACAAAAGGTTGTTCAGTCAGAACAGGTGTTTCCACTTGATCCTTAGTAGTTTGTGCTTCTTGAACTTCATCAAGTTCAATTTTGCTCCCACTGTTTCCTTCAAGGATAAACTCCTTTTCCAAGAAGGTAGCATGTCTGGAGACAAACACCCGATGATCGGTGTAAAAGTAATACCCTAAAGTCTCTTTAGGATATCCCACAAAACTACATTTTACGGATCGATATTCCAGCTTATCTGGGTCAACTTACTTGACATAAGCTGGACATCCCCAAATCTTAACGTGTTTAAGACTCGGTTTCCTTTCTTTCCATATCTCATGCAGAGTTTGAGGAACAGATTTGGAAGGCACCTTATTCTGTAAATATGCTGAGGTTTCCAATGCATAACCCCATAGGAATACTGGAAGATTCTCATAGCTCATCATGGACCAAACTATGTCTAATAAAGTTCGATTTCTCCTTTCAGATACCAATCTGGAGGAGTCCACTGGGAGACTATACCATTTACTTTGAGATAATCTAGAAACACTCCATTAAAGTATTCACCACCTCGATCTGATCGAAGAGTTATAATACTATGTTTGGTTGTTTCTCCACTTCATACTTATACTCTTTGAACTTTTTAAAGGCCTCAGACTTGTGTTTCATCAAACACATATCCGAATCTAGATCTATCATCTATGAAAGTAATGAAGTATGAAAATCCACCCATGGCTTGTTTAGACATTGGTCCACATACATCTGTGTGTACCATTCCTAGCAAATTTGCAGTCCTCTCTCTATGTCTACTAAATGGAGACTGCAGTGCCACTATAAAGTGAGATTTTCATCATCCCTTTTCTTTTATTAGTTTGTTCAATCTGAAGTAAATTATGTCACACTTATACAGACCATTATTTAAAGTACCACGTCCATAAAGAATATTATCTCTAAGAATAGAACATTCATTATTCTCAATAATAAATGAAAATCCAGCCAAGTCTAACATGGGAATAATATTCCTCACAATTGAGGGAACAAAATAACAATTATTTAAAACAATAGTCTTGCCCGTAGGCATATGTAAATGAAATAATCCTGCATCTTCAGCAGCAACTCTTGCTCCATTTCCCATCAGTAGAATCACCTCCTCTTCTTTAAGAGTCCTACTTCTCCTTAGTCCCTGCAACAAATTGCAGATATGAGAACCACAGGCGGTATCTAATACCCAAGTAGAAATTTAATTTAATGACATATTCACTTCTATCATGAACATACCTGAATCAGAAGCGGTAGTCTCACTACCCTTCTTCTTCTTCAATTCTGCAAGGTAAACCTTGCAGTTCCTCTTCCAGTGCCCCACCTTGTTACAGTGAAAGCAAACAACTTTGCTCTTGGGGTCTTCAGCTTTTGGTGGAACCGGCTTTTCTTCACCTACTTTCTTCTTCTTGGAAGAGTTCCTCTTCCTTTTCTTAGGATTGGAACCTTCACCAATTAGAAGAACAAAACTCTTCTTAGGGGGAAAATTCGATTCCGCAGTCTTCAACATGTTGTGGAGTTCAGGCAGGCTGACATCCAACTTATTCATGTGAAAGTTCACAACAAACTGCGAGAACGAACTCGGAAGCGATTGCAAGACCAAGTCTTGGCTCAGCTCCCCATCCATGGCAAAACCAAGTTGTCCAAGACGTTCAATCAAATTGATCATCTTAAGTACATGGTCATTCACAGATGATCCCTCAGACATCCTACAACCGAACAACTCCTTCGATATCTCATATCGAGCTGTCCTCCCCGCCACATCATACAACTCTTGTAGATGCATTAGGATAGTGTGAGCATCCATATGCTCATGTTGCTTCTGTAGCTCAATGTTCATGGAAGCTAGCATGATGCATTGAGTAACATTTGCATCATCTATCCACTTACGATACACAACATGTTCATCATTATGTGTATCACTATCAGGTTCAGTAGGCTTAGGTGAGTCAATCACGTATTCCAGCTTCTCAATCCTGAGAACAATTCTCAAGTTTCGAAGCCAGTCAGCATAATTAGGACCAGTCAATTTGTGAACATCCAGTATGCTCCTGAGTGATAGTGCAGAAGACATAATGTATATTGTAAATCTGTAAATGATAAACACATAACAACACTTAGCAAATATTCGATTTCATTTTAAAACACTATATGAATCGGGTCTTTATTCATAAGTGGCTCCCACTAGTTTATCTAATTTATTCAACCCCTACGTGAAAAATTAAGCATTCATAATGCTAGTGGGAATAGGGATCCTACATTCCATTACACAACCCCGGCTGTAGCACGAACCACCATGTAATGTTCAATAGGCAGATAACTCTTGTCAATTATATCTTATGTTATTCCCTAATCAAACTTTAGCCTCTTGAATAATTGAGTCACGGCTGTGGCACGACAAACTCAATATTCTAAGTCAAGTCTAACCCAACATTCTGTACAGTTGAATCAGTCCCCAAAGGCCCACGGCTGTGGCACGTACCGACCTTTAGATTCTTATTCAATGTACACATCTCTATGTAATAGACAAGTATTTCTTATTTCGAAATCAAAGCCCTCGGCTGTAGCACGAACCGACAATGATTCAAAAATATGAACTACTTTCTATCATGTTGGAAGGCTATGACCGACACAAGCCCGTTGTATCATTGGCCAATTACTACTTGATATTATTTAATTTTAGAGGGATTATATTACGTTACAATCATAATCATATAATAAAGAGATTCTTCCTTTTAAATTCAATATTTCAAATCAATAATCAATAATCAGATGATTCCCAGATCGGGTGGAGCATTATCAAGAGGCGTCACTTAATAACCCTTTCTTACAGATAGAAATCTATTGTTGACAGAATCATCCTTTCTCTCATATCAAAAATTCATATTCAATTACGTGTTTCATAAACACAAGAATCTCATGATTGTATTCATAATATTGTTATTAAGGTTATGAAACAATTTCACTATCCTAGGTTGTCTAACAAACGCCTTATGTTCATTTAAGTTCACCTAAATCTATCATCGCATGATAAAATAAGCATATATCAAATATATAAACATGAATAAACATCAAGGTAGGCATGTTACATCATCTATCATATTAGTCAAAGCATTATACATCTCTATGTATCACATGAAGCATTTAAAAGCAATTAAAACAGTCAAAAACAGCTTTAAAACACTTCATGGAAATATAAAAAGTTCAAAACTTTTATATAAACTAAAATTTGATCACACCATTAGATCCGTCTCGGAAAAACGAATCCAACGATATATTGCACGCCCAAAACGGAGTTAAGAAACTCCCAGAAAATCAAATTTAATGTGAACAGTCGGGCTGTAACGCATTACAGGAACGCGTTACAAGCCCTGTAACGCATTCCGGTTATGCGTTACAACCCTTTTAACCAATTAAAAGGTGTAACGCATTCCGTGAATGCGCCATACGCATTCCCGGAATGCGCGACACCCTTTTTTTTTTCTTTCCTGCAGCAGCCGCCGGCTTTTTCCTCGCACGGATTTCCGTGCCGCCGTACCTTCTCTGTTTCTTTGTCTGTGCTACCATCACACCACAGCAGTAACATCAGATACAGATATATACATACATACAATTCATATATATATAATTATTTAATTACGAATTTAATTATAAGAACTTCAAAAATTCATAATAAAAAATCTATACATCATAAAATTATGAAAAAAATACCCAGACGATCTACAACAATTATAGAACCCAGATCAACATTCAAAATTATTCTGAGAAACGATTTCTCATCAGACAAAATTAATCCATAATATAACTTGTAAAAATCATAATTAATTCATACAAGCACATAAAATTCTGAAATTTTTACCACAGATCTATATGCATACAACCTATGCTCTGATACCAATGATGGATTTTAATCGCAGCGGGGGCATGGTAAAACACTTTTACACATATAAAATCCAAATAAAAGTATATAAATCGTGGTAAAAAATGAGGGATCGATTACTAACCTTTAATATGCGATCCAAGAGCAACGATCAGAGATCCTTAGCAGCTGCTCCTCAAACGTGAAGCACTCCACTGGTATCCACCAAGAAAACGACGTTAAGGAGGATAAGGAGGTGGAGAGAATTTCTTTTTCTAAAACTTTTGGGTTTTTGGGTTCTTCATAAAAAATAGGGTCTATAATAGTATATTTATAGGCAAAATTTTCAGCTGAAATTTTCCCATAAATATTATTATTATTATCCCATTTATTATTCTCATTAATAATTAAAATACTTTTTAATTATTAATCCTTTTCTAAACACTTTAGAAATAATTCTCTCTCTTGATTTAATTTCGAAAATTAAATCCTTTAATTAATAATATTAAGAACTTTTCTTAATTTATTTATAATCAATTAAATCTCATTTAATTAATTATTAAATTTGCCAATTAATTATTTATTTCATAAATAAATAATTATCAGCCATTATTAATTAATTCCTCCACCATTAAATCATTCTCTTTTTATGGTGTGACCCTGTAGGTTCAATATAAAGTCGGTAGTAGAAATAAATAATAATAAAACTATTTTATCATTATTTATATAAATTCTCTAATTTATTAAATATGATTAATTAATTAATCACATTTATTGTACATCGTGAGTGATACTTCTCAGCATATCGCGACTATCCGGATAATACGAATTCACTGCTTAGAATACCAAGAACCTATTCAGTGAATAGTTACCGTATAATAAACTCCTTCTACCCTACAATGTCCCGATTAAATACAAGGCATGGATCTCGTGTCAAGCCTATCTAATTTAATCACTTGCTTACCATTCACTATGTGTAGTTCTATGCAAATTAGAAACTCCTTTCTAATTTCATTCACTCTGGCCAGAGATTCCTGAACTAGCATAAGTGGATCAGCCTTGAACATTCGCCTCCTTCACTGGAAGGGGTAGATCCTTTATTGATCATACACTATCTTCGTGTACAAATTTCTATACCCAGTAGAGCCCTAATAATTGTCCCTGGAGACTAAGAACTAAACCAAAGCATAGTTCAGTGTACACAAAATGACTATGATGACCTCAAATCTAAGGATACTTGTACAACTATCACTATGTGAACAACTGCTGACACGTGAGTGAACTCCATCAGTTGTTCAGCTGTGTGAGTCATGTTCAGTGAACTTATTCTATAATAAGCACCTACATACTAGCTATAGTGTCACCACATAAATGTCTATGAGAACAGACATCCTTCATAATGAAGCAAGCATAGTATGTACCGATCTCTGCGGATTATTAATTACCAGTTAGTAATCCTACGACCAGTAACTATTTAAGTTTAGAGTTATCATCTTTTAGGTCTCACTATTATGATGTAATAACCCCAATTTTTGGAAAATTTTTGAAACCCTTATGAATAGTGTTTTTGCTGAATGAGAAAACTTTTCATGCCACACTATGTAGGGGTTCTGTTATTGATCTTCTGGGATATTATTAGTACTCTATGTGGTATATAAGTGTATGTAAAGATCGTCAGAATCCAATTTCCGAACACTTGGATTTTTCCCGGAAATCCACTAGATGCGGAAAGAATTGAGTATAAGGTAACAGGATAAAAAGGATTTAAATTAAAGGATTATAATAGAGGATCATAAAAAGGAATATAATGTATTGAGAAAGGTTAAGGGAACCTAAGTAATAAGATCCCGGGTATGATCCCTCAAACGATAAATGAGAACGAAAGTTAAGCGAACCGTATAACAGATCAGCGGTCATTAGGCAAACAATTAGGAAGTTAATCAAAGGGATTAGAGTGAGTGATGTCACCCAACCAATTAGAGGAGGACAAAGAGGGAAGGATGACATCACAACATGACAAGCATGATATAGAAGGGAAGGAAGTGTGGTTGAATTATAACCACACAAAATCAAGGTTAATTAAGTAATTAACCAAAAATAACACAAAAATCAACCAACCAAGCCAAAACATTTCATTTCACCAAACAAAACACAAAAATCTCTCTTCTTCTTCTTCATGCTCTCGGCTTCTTTTCTTAAAAATTGAAGATCCAAGCTCCACCACTTATTATTTAGCAAGGTAATTATCTAAGCTTCCCCATGGATAGTTACATACTTCTTATAAGTTTAAGCTTCTAATTCCAAGCCAATCTTTTTCTATAAATTATGAAAGAAGATGGTGAATAGTGTTTTTCAAGAACTAAAATTTGTGTTCTTGAAGTTTTGTTTAGATTAAGCTTGGATAAGGACTTTAAGGGTGATTCCAAGCCATTCTCTTGATTCTCCACTCTCCAAGGAAAGTATATCATCTCCAAACCCTAGATTCCTATGTATTATAAGATGATTTTGATTGGTAGGGTGATATTGTAGCTTGATGTTTGTGATTTAGAGTTTGGGAGTGAAATGGTATTGAAATGGAATGGTAAATGTTGTTGTTTTGATTAAAAGAACTTAAGTATGGTTAAAGTTAAGCTTAGGCATAAGTATGAAGGTTAAAATTGAATTGGTTGGGGTTGTTATGATGTGATAAGGATGGATGTTGCTTGTATGTTGGAGTTGAGGTTGAATTGGGTTGGTTTTGAATGGTTTTAAATTGGGAAATCGCGTAAACATAGCCGTCGTAACGTCCGATTTTCTTTAGACTGTTTTTGTGCATAACATTAGGACCCGAGAACCCCCTGCTAGATTATGACCATTGCCATGTCTAGATAGCTCATGTTACGAGCTTTGTTTTGATATGTAGTTCGTTCGATTCCGATGCACGGTTTAGGAGAAACGACCGTTTCAAGTAACGGTGTTTCGCGAACGAAACTTTTCCCCTCGCCTTACTTTGAAACATAGGTTAAAGACCAAAAAGGACTAATTGAAGTATGAAACATTTATGGTAAGTGTGTTAGGCAGTTGGTAAGACACTCGCGAAGGAATCGCCTTAAAACTCGTAAAGGTTAAATTATTAAAAATGGTGGAGCCGAGGGTACCCGAGTGACTTAAGCGAATCAGTAAGCGCAAAATAAGCGTTAGAGTCTAAGTAGTTAAAGTATAGATTTACAAGTGACTTTGGTTTAATTCCAACTTACTTGTTGTTTATAGGTTACCAAACTCGTCCCGAGCCTTTTATCACCCCAAGTCGCTCAGGCAAGTTTTCTACCCGTTATAACTGTTGTTGTGATGTATTGGGGTATATGCATGATCTTGCGTGAAATGCATATTTGTTATAGCAAATTCTTGCGATATATTGTAGCATGTTATATGGTACATATGCATGCCTGTTTCGTATTCTTGCCATATATATCTGATTGGTTCAGTTGATAATACCTATGCTAGAGGATAACGGTAACTTGCATATACCCTTAGTATAAGGACCCAAAAGGTGAAAATATTTTCTAAAACCGGGAGTCGAGGATCCCGAGTAGATTTTGTATATATGTATATATATATTTATATATATATATATGGTTATAGTTTTCAAACCTATTAATCGAATAAGGTTTATTCGATAACTTTATTTTATTTAATGAATATTATTATGAATATTTATTCGAGGGCTTATGACTTCTTTATTTTATTAAATGAATATTATTTGAATATTCATTCGAGGGCTTATGACTCTTTATATTATTTATTGAATATTATTTCGAATATTATTCGAGGGCTTATGACTGTTTTATATTATTATTGGATATTACTTGGATATTCATTTGAGGATGTATGACTCCTTTATTTTATGAATATTATTTATAATATTCATTCGAGGTATTATGACTCCGCTTATTACTGCAATATATTCTTTATTTTATTAAAGAATAAGGTGTCAATAATCAAACTTATTTTCGATTATTCAAATAAAGATAGTACTTTCATATAAGTATATCTTTGGTTATTTAATACTCGTTTCAAGTATAAGTTTTAATACTTCTACTTCAATTATTTTTATAAAGATTATTCTTTATGGGAATATTATTTAAATAATAATATTCAGACATTTTCTAAATATTCTGGGGACTGATTTACTACATTAAATCAGCTTTACTCCAAACGCTCTTTAAAGTGTTTTCGAGTCTTCAAAATGATTTTTAAAAGTTAGAGCGGATCCCAAAACTCATTTTTATATTTAAGATCTTCCTTTTTAAGGGGATTTAAATACTCGCTCAAAACCTGAGGGATCCGGCTCTGTGGTGTATTTTATATTCGCAACACGGTTGCAGTTTGGGTAAATGAATTGATTACTTACCCAACATTCGGGAAGTAAGTCCATCTATTGATTCGGCATAAGCAACATGGGCTCAGTGGGTGTCCATGATAGTGTAAGTGGCTCAGTGGGAGTCCATCAAATGCATAAGTGGCTGAGTGGCAGTCCAACATAAGGTCCTATTATGACCAGGGTGATGACCAGTGGGGAATTCGTCCATCTACTAGTAGAAAAGGTTACTTATGGATATCTTTTCCTGATCAGCAAGATATCTGGTTTATGCCAAATTCTTTTCCTTTCCAAATTTATTGGATATTGCAATTCTGTTCATACTTTACATGACAGAGGTTTTCAGGAAATGTATAAAGAAGATGTATATGTGGATATATATATATATATATATCAGAACTAAATGAAGTATATCATAACTTCATTTCCTTTAATAATATTTCAAAGGTTGAATCTATTCAAATCTTGTCTTATAGTCTCATCTATGTGATGAACTTTTGAAACTGATTATAACTTGAACGGTGGTAGTTCAAGTAGTATTTGGGAAAGATATAAGTATATTGGGGTATCTTGTAACTTCGTCTTTTAAACTTATATCTAATTAATAATTGTCTTATGAATGACAAAGATTTTCAGAAAAACGTTGAGACAAGGTTAGATATATGAGATCACCTTGCAACGATATTTTTTTTTATACAGTTATACACTGGGACTTTGTGTATATTATGCTTGGAGGAGGACTTCCAATATTTTGAAAAGTATATATGTATATATACTGAATATTTTGCGACTTCATCACATTAAGATATCAAACTTGGTTCATTTCTTTTTACCAAGACTTTCATGAGTATTATGAGTAGGCTCATATATTGTTAATCATTATACATATTATTTTGGTGGGCTTGCTGCTCACCCTTGCTTTCTTCTTTCATCACACAACATCAGATAGATAAGATGAACAGGACCAAGCTCCCAATTCGCAAGCGGATAGGAAACGTTCCGCAGCTTTCTGGAAGCGTTGAGGCCGCTGTAGCTGAGGTAGAAATTACCAATAGGCTAAGTTTTCAACTAATAATGTACCAGACTTATGTATATTATGAATTGTAATAATGGCAAAGAAATGTAAATTATCCAGAAAACCTTTTAAGGTGTATTGACATATAATTGTGGAATAAAATGACTTGTGATTATTTTTGGATATTCATCTCTGAGACTATAACTTGTGGTGTGTGTGTTTATTGTGGGGTCACAGTACAGAGTAGTTGATTGTGTATTAAGATTGGGTGTTATTAAGGGAAATGGAACTCATGACAACCCAGATCCCCGACCCCGGATTTGGGGGTGTTACAGAAGTTGTATCAGAGCTAAGCGTTATAAACCTCAGAGATGATGGGACGTTAAGATAATAAGTTCACTAAGATAATAAGAACTTTTGCCAAGTTCATAGTCGGACTACCTAACGTAGTACTGACAGTTAAAACCCTTATGGGAACCCCTATAAATATCGTGATAGTAGCATAGTTCATTATCGTACATGGTAGCGGGACTCCGAACCCTGAGGTTGAGGAGCAACAGCGCGATGATGTTTTATTACTAATTGGAGATCGGATTTTTGGATCCGATAGAGTGTCCTAATGCAGGACCGGATGATGTTGATATTGAGGATGTAGCGGTTGAGGATGTTGTCCTAGAAGGGATAGTTGCTGAGGAGGATCCCATGGAGGATCCTGACAAGAATGAATAAAGGACCACTGATGATTGATGACCATGGTTAGGTCGACTACCAGAGGTAGGATTGGTCGGTCACTACTGGAGGTTCGTTCAAGTTTGTAAAAATAGTAGCCCCTTTAATGCGGCTTACTCATAAGACTGAGAAGTTCGAATAGACAGAGAAATACGAGAACAGCTTTTAAGAACTGAAGCAAAGGTTGGTGACGGCCCCTATGTTGGCGTTGCTGGAGGGAAAAAGGAGATTTTGTGAAGTGTAGTGACGCTTCGCACAAGGGCTTAGGGTGCGTGCTTATGCAGCACGGTAAGGTAATCGCGTACACGTCAAGACAATTAAGGTAATATGAAATTCGATATCCCCACCCATGAGTTTGGGCTCGTGGCAATAGTTTTGCTCTAAATATTGGAGGCACTACTTGTATGGAGAGGAGTGCGAGATTTACCTAAGCCATAAGTGCTCTAGTACATTTTCCCGTAGAGAGAGCTCAACATACGCCAGAGGAGGCGGTTAGAGCTAATCAAGAATTATGATTGGGAGATTCTTTATCATTCAGGGAAAGCCAATGTGGTGGCTGATGCCCTTAGTAAAAAGGAGAGACTCAAGATAATAATGTCTTTGGGAGAATTGATAAGAGATTTTGAGAAAATGGAAATAGTAGTGAAGGTAACCGGAGCCGGTACCGAAAAGCTGTTTGAGATTGCAATAGAGACCGAATTATTGGAAAAGAGCATATTGTGCCAGAAAAAGGTGATGAATGAAGGCAGAGAGCCAACAAATAAATATGAGATTAATACCGAGAAAGATGATAAGGGAATAATGAGGTATTCCTATAGAATTTGGGTTCCGAAAGTTCAAGAGCTTAAGGATGAGAACTTAGATGAGAGCCATAGTTTGAGGAATAGGATTTAGGGCAAACCCAGAATGTGATAGTCAGGGAGGTTGCCATCAAGAAAGAAAGAACCCATAACATAATAGAGTGGAAAACAAAGTTTTTAATGTATAAGATAACCCCGATTATGGGAGAAGGTTGAAACATTTCATACTAAGGAAACAGAAAGTCGAGTAAGGAAAGGAGACCCGAGACGGTACTCCTATACGGCAATTTATGGACCTGTCTAGACAGAACTTAGACTATTATCCCCAACCACCACCTTGAGGAAACAATGCGATAGGAAATTCTTTCAGGACCTTTAAGTCTCTAAGCTCTCAGAGTTCTAAGGAACAGGTTGACCTAGTCGAGGTAAGAGCCTGGCTAAAGGAAATAGAGGAATCATTTGAGATTCTGAATGATTAACGAACCGCAAAAGACTGTTTTGTCACTTACCCTCCTAAGAAAGAGACCACCCGCTGGTGAAAGACCAAGGAAGGCACGGAGCAAGAGATTATAATAAACTGATTTAAGTTCAGTCAATTGTTTTCGGGAAAGTAATTCCCAAAGATAAGGAGATAGTGTAAAAGCTTTAGAGCCAGAACAAAGGTAGACGAGTATGATGAATTATGAATCTAAGATTTAAAGTTGTCAAGATTCGTTCTGAAGACACGAATCCAGAATGACGGGATGTTTGAAATCAATGCTTATGTTGTGTTGGTTCATGAAATAATGATAAGAGAAAGGAAAATAAAAAGAAATTGAAGTGGAAAGGAATATAACGGCAATAGAGTTTGAGGAATGATAAGGGAGTTGGGTATGAGGAAACCCTAAAGACTCGTAGCAATAGAAATAGAAAAGTATGTAATCGTCAGGATGAGGGTGATTCACCATGAGTTAAATTGATGGTTGAAGGAATAAGAGATACATATATTTTATCCCCTGTAAGTTGGGAGGATTTGAGGAAACCTTGAGATAGTTCGAAGGATAAATATTGAGACACGGATAGACTGAGGAGACAAGAAAGTAAGAAATCAGGAAAAATTGGATGAAGGAAGTGACCTTCAAGAATGTGAAGTGTAAGACCGGTGGCTTGATATCCAGAAATGGAGACGCCATGTATGAAAGATATCCCAACATTGAGGTGACTGTCGAGATAAACAACAAAAGTAAATAAGGAATTATTAAGAAGAGGTTCACGTTGAACATGACCAATATCTTCCAGAACATCCTTGTTATCGTTACCCAATCTAGGCAATAAAAGCGGATAATCGTTGTTATCTTTTGGAGGCCATATTGATTGACCTCATTTGGAATACAGATGTTATTGTGAAATTAGGCATATACTATCGAGGTGGGAATGATTGAATAAAACACCCTTATCAGGGATATATGACTTGATTTATCCATGGAAGGATGCATGTACCTTTTTAAAGGTGGAATTAAGGATAGAACATCGGTAACTTAAAATGAATCCTAGGGGAATGCTTAAAGGTTGGCATTTCACCCTTAATAGGGATAGTATGAGTTTTGACAGTATGAATTGGGAAAGGGTTAAGGTAACAACAACCTTTAAGAATCAGTGGAGAAATTTTTCAGAAGTATATAGACAATGGTTCTAGTATTAGTAAATGGTATTTTGATATGCCTTGTATCTAGGGAATACAGGAGGAACGATTGAAGGATAACCTTAGAGGTTTTACAAGGAAAAAGGTAATATTCAAAATTCTTAAGAATAGAAATGTGGATAAAGGAAATATGACGTAATTATAATGATGCCAAGTGGGGCACGTGTTAAACCACGAGAAAGTATGAATCGAACCAGTAAAGGTCGAAATTGTTCAGGGCAATTAGGGCCCAGGATAAAAGATGTTCTAAATATGATTGAGAGTCAGTCTTGACAGTGATTAGCCTCTAAAGACTGAGGCAATAACTTATGGAAAAATGGTGATATTTTTTTTACTCATCTAATTTTAAGGAAAACATCTTCACTCAAGCAGTGATCGGAAATAGGGTAGAAAATTAGTGAAAGTGGTTAAGACGACATTGATTGTAAGGAAATATTACTATCAGGAAAGGCCAAAGAGGTGGCCGACACTTTAAATGTAAGAGGACAATTACAGGCGCTCGTGCCAGAGGAATACAGTAATAATGGTTGAAGCCGTAAAGGTTGTTTTATGGTTTGAGAGATTGACATTCCTTCTGATGACTGTGCAAATATCCAACCCTAATAGTAGTTGGTAATGGTTTAATTCGTGTAATCGCCATGAGCAGGCTATCTATCTCAGAATATACTATCTTGAGATAAGCCAGGACCATGTTTCAAAAAGGACTAGACGAACCTTTGAGTTAAGTCTTCTATTTAAGGCATATGATTAAGAATGGTATTAACCTGCTATCGTTGCTTGATGGAAACTCTTCTGCAATTTTATTTGCTTCATGTCATGTATGTATGTCAGGATCAGGAGTGTTCTTCATGAATCATGAATGGTGATTATATTACCTCCTTAGAAGGATTTGATACGATATGTATGGACTCCGTATGGTTAGCTATTAAGACTTCATGGAAAACGAATGACTACAGTAGGTCAGTGGTGGACCATAGTAAGGCAGCAATGATTCTGCGAGTATTGAGCTGATTACAACCGTGAGAGTTGTATTGGAATGGGTGTTGAGATTGAGTACCACTAATCGGGTCATGGTAGTGTATAAGTTATCATTGATAGACTAATTAAGTAGAGTATCTACCTATTGTATATTTATTCTTTCTTATCAATAGAGAGTCGTATTATTATACGAGGAAGGTTGCGGTGCAAGCATAGAACTCTAGTAACGATGATATCTAGAATGAGATCCCAGGTTCGATTTTCGAAATCGAGGGAGTTTCAAAGGTGATTGTGTATAAGCTCAAGGAAGAGCCTGGGTCCATAGAATGATGGACGGAATAGCAAAAATATTTAGACATATGAAATACGATGCTATAATACTTGATGTTGATATAAATACATATATGTTTTGTTCTCCTATGATAGACCTCAATAGTTCAGAGGTAGATTCCAAGCCAGATATTTTATGGCAATAAAATTTTTGGTACGTATATACAATTCTCTTCAGTTCGTTCTTTTCTCTTCTTTTCATTTCATGTAAGCTGAGAAGAACAACCCTTCCAGAAGGGGAGGTATTGCCGAATGACTATCTATCTGTGTGATAGAAGCCGAGTAGGATACCAGCTATTTTTTAATTGCTTGTCAAGTACTAAAGGCTGGCCACCTTCTGTACTAACTATGCGATATAACAAGTGTTCATGATCATAGTGATCTCTCAACAAATTCCTTTACTTCTATATGATTGATCAAATTTTGGAAAATAGAAACAACTGAAAAAGGAGTAATAAAGTGGTGGTAGTATGCGGAATGGAAACACATTCGTGATACTAAGGTTGACGTGGTTATTAAAAGGTTATAGAACGCTAGCGAGCAAAAGTATAACCCGTATAATATTAGGAACGGAAGGTAGTAGCGATTACGAACTGGAAAAGAATGGGTATTGAGAAGCAAAAGCTCTAATGCTAAAAGCTATAATGAGAGTTTGTGCAATAGACTTGAAAGAAATTGGAATGATCACTTAACACGGATAGAGTTTTCTTACGACAATAGATCGTATGTCAGGTATCGAGATGTCGTCTTATGAGATCCTTGAGGGAAGACAACGTCGATCTCCCTTATGTTAGGATGAAGTTGTAGAGCGCAAGATGCTCGGACCCGCAGTAGTCCAAAGGACCAGGGATATAATAGATCTAATCAGAGGACGGATGGTAGTAACCCCAGATGGACATAAGAGGTATGCTGATTTGACTCAAAAAGGGCAAAGAGTATGAAATAGAGGGCCTAGTAATGTTATAGGTATTCCCTTGGAAACCCTTAGAAAGGATTGATGAGGTTCAGAAAGAAAGGAAAGCTAAGTCTACAATTTGTTGGACCCTTGGATATATAAAGACGTTTGGGAAGTTAGCATATGAGCTAGCCTTACCCCAGAACATGTAGCAAGTCATAACGTGTTTCACGTATCAATGTTAAGGAAGTGTAATTCGGATGCCAGATAAATAGGGGCATATGAGCGCATAGACATGCAACCAGACGTAACCTATATGGAGCAACTAGGAAGGGTTATAGAGTGAAAAAGGAACAAGTACTTAGGAGAAGGGTTATCAAACTAGGCAGAGTTTGGTGGTAGGACCACAATGTGGGAAAATTTACTCGAGAGTTAGAAAGTGCAATGTTAAGAAAGTATCCCTATTCATTTTCTATCTGATTCCGGGACGGAATCCTTTTAAGGAGGGGAGACTGTAATAACCCCAATTTTTGGAAAATTTTTGAAACCCTTATGAATAGTGTTTTTGCTGAATGAGAAAACTTTTCATGCCACACTATGTAGGGGTTCTGTTATTGATCTTCTGGGATATTATTAGTACTCTATGTGGTATATAAGTGTATGTAAAGATCGTCAGAATCCAATTTCCGAACACTTGGATTTTTCCCGAAAATCCACTAGATGCGGAAAGAATTGAGTATAAGGTAACAGGATAAAAAGGATTTAAATTAAAGGATTATAATAGAGGATCATAAAAAGGAATATAATGTATTGAGAAAGGTTAAGGGAACCTAAGTAATAAGATCCCGGGTATGATCCCTCAAACGATAAATGAGAACGAAAGTTAAGCGAACCGTATAACGGATCAGCGGTCATTAGGCAAATAATTAGGAAGTTAATCAAAGGGATTAGAGTGAGTGATGTCACCCAACCAATGAGAGGAGGACAAAGAGGGAAGGATGACATCACAACATGACAAGCATGACATAGAAGGGAAGGAAGTGTGGTTGAATTATAACCACACAAAATCAAGGTTAATTAAATAATTAACCAAAAACAACACAAAAATCAACCAACCAAGCCAAAACATTTCATTTCACCAAACAAAACACAAAAATCTCTCTTCTTCTTCTTCATGGTCTCGGCTTCTTTTCTTAAAAATTGAAGATCCAAGCTCCACCACTTACTATTTAGCAAGGTAATTATCTAAGCTTCCCCATGGATAGTTACATACTTCCTATAAGTTTAAGCTTCTATTTCCAAGCCAATCTTTTTCTATAAATCATGAAAGAAGATGGTGAATAGTGTTTTTCAAGAACTAAAATTTGTGTTCTTGAAGTTTTGTTTAGATTAAGCTTGGATAAGGACTTTAAGGGTGATTCCAAGCCATTCTCTTGATTCTCCACTCTCCAAGGAAGGTATATCATCTCCAAACCCTAGATTCCTATGTATTATAAGATGATTTTGATTGGTAGGGTGATATTGTAGCTTGATGTTTGTGATTTAGAGTTTGGGAGTGAAATGGTATTGAAATGGAATGGTAAATGTTGTTGTTTTGATTAAAAGAACTTAAGTATGGTTGAAGTTAAGCTTAGGCATAAGTATGAAGGTTAAAATTGAATTGGTTGGGGTTGTTATGATGTGATAAGGATGGATGTTGCTTGTATGTTGGAGTTGAGGTTGAATTGGGTTGGTTTTGAATGGTTTTAAATTGGGAAATCGCGTAAACATAGCCGTCGTAATGTCCGATTTTCTTTAGACTGTTTTTGTGCATAACATTAGGACCCGAGAACCCCCTGCTAGATTATGACCATTGCCATTTCTAGATAGCTCATGTTACAAGCTTCGTTTTGATATGTAGTTCGTTCGATTCCGATGCACGGTTTAGGAGAAACGACCATTTCAAGTAACGGCGTTTCGCGAACAAAACTTTTCCCCTCGCCTTACTTTGAAACATAGGTTAAAGACCAAAAAGGACTAATTGAAGTATGAAACATTTATGGTAAGTGTGTTAGGCAGTTGGTAAGACACTCGCGAAGGAATCGCCTTAAAACTCGTAAAGGTTAAATTATTAAAAATGGTGGAGCCGAGGGTACCCGAGTGACTTAAGCGAATCAGTAAGCGCAAAATAAGCGTTAGAGTCTAAGTAGTTAAAGTATAGATTTACAAGTGACTTTGGTTTAATTCCAACTTACTTGTTGTTTATAGGTTACCAAACTCGTCCCGAGCCTTTTATCACCCCAAGTCGCTCAGGCAAGTTTTCTACCCGTTATAACTGTTGTTGTGATGTATTGGGGTATATGCATGATCTTGCGTTAAATGCATATTTGTTATAGCAAATTCTTGCGATATATTGTAGCATGTTATATGGTACATATGCATGCCTGTTTCGTATTCTTGCCATATATATCTGATTGGTTCAGTTGATAATACCTATGCTAGAGGATAACGGTAACTTGCATATACCCTTAGTATAAGGACCCAAAAGGTGAAAATATTTTCTAAAACCGGGAGTCGAGGATCCCGAGTAGATTTTGTATATATGTATATATATATATATTTATATATATATATGGTTATAGTTTTCAAACCTAATAATCGAATAAGGTTTATTCAATAACTTTATTTTATTTAATGAATATTATTATGAATATTCATTCGAGGGCTTATGACTTCTTTATTTTATTAAATGAATATTATTTGAATATTCATTCGAGGGCTTATGACTCTTTATATTATTTATTGAATATTATTTCGAATATTATTCGAGGGCTTATGACTCTTTTATATTATTATTGGATATTACTTGGATATTCATTTGAGGATGTATGACTCCTTTATTTTATGAATATTATTTATAATATTCATTCGAGGTATTATGACTCCGCTTATTACTGCAATATATTCTTTATTTTATTAAAGAATAAGGTGTCAATAATCAAACTTATTTTCGATTATTCAAATAAAGATAGTACTTTCATATAAGTATATCTTTGGTTATTTAATACTCGTTTCAAGTATAAGTTTTAATACTTCTACTTCAATTATTTTTATAAAGATTATTCTTTATGGAAATATTATTTAAATAATAATATTCAGACATTTTCTAAATATTCTGGGGACTGATTTACTTCATTAAATCAGCTTTACTCCAAACGCTCTTTAAAGTGTTTTCGAGTCTTCAAAATGATTTTTAAAAGTTAGAGCGGATCCCAAAACTCATTTTTATATTTAAGATCTTCCTTTTTAAGGGGATTTAAATACTCGCTCAAAACCTGAGGGATCCGGCTCTGTGGTGTATTTTATATTCGCAACACGGTTGCAGTTTTGGTAAATGAATTGATTACTTACCCAACGTTCGGGAAGTAAGTCCATCTATTGATTCGACATAAGCAACATGGGCTCAGTGGGCGTCCATGATAGTGTAAGTGGCTCAGTGGGAGTCCATCAAATGCATAAGTGGCTGAGTGGCAGTCCAACATAAGGTCCTATTACGACCAGGGTGATGACCACTGGGGAATTCGTCCATCTACTAGTAGAAAAGGTTACTTATGGATATCTTTGCCTGATCAGCAAGATATCTGGTTTATGTCAAATTCTTTTCCTTTCCAAATTTATTGGATATTGCAATTCTGTTCATACTTTACATGACAGAGGTTTTCAGGAAATGTATAAAGAAGATGTATATGTGGATATATATATATATATCAGAACTAAATGAAGTATATCATAACTTCATTTCCTTTAATAATATTTCAAAGGTTGAATCTATTCAAATCTTGTCTTATAGTCTCATCTATGTGATGAACTTTTGAAACTGATTATAACTTGAACGGTGGTAGTTCAAGTAGTATTTGGGAAAGATATAAGTATATTGGGGTATCTTGTAACTTCGTCTTTTAAACTTATATCTAATTAATAATTGTCTTATGAATGACAAAGATTTTCAGAAAAACGTTGAGACAAGGTTAGATATATGAGATCACCTTGCAACGATATTTTTTTTTTATACAGTTATATCGCATTAAGATATCAAACTTGGTTCATTTCTTTTGACCAAGACTTTCATGAGTATTATGAGTAGGCTCATATATTGTTAATCATTATACATATTATTTTGGTGGGCTTGCTGCTCACCCTTGCTTTCTTCTTTCATCACACAACATCAGATAGATAAGATGAACAGGACCAAGCTCCCAATTCGCAAGCGGATAGAAAACGTTCCGCAGCTTTCTGGAAGTGTTTAGGCCGCTGTAGCTGAGGTAGAAATTACCAATAGGCTAAGTTTTCAACTAATAATGTACCAAACTTATGTATATTATGAATTGTAATAATGGCAAAGAAATGTAAATTATCCAGAAAACCTTTTAAGGTGTATTGACATATAATTATGGAATAAAACGACTTGTGATTATTTTTGGATATTCATCTCTGAGACTATAACTTGTGGTGTGTGTGTTTATTGTGGGGTCACAGTACAGAGTAGTTGATTGTGTATTAAGATTGGGTGTTATTAAGGGAAATGGAACTCGTGACAACCCGGATCCCCGACCCCGGATTTGGGGGTGTTACATATGATCTCATCATAATCCATAAAAAGTTTTACTCTAAACTATGGTATATCTTATTTAAACACTTAAATAGATAGAGCCCGTAATAAAAACAAAACAAGTCTTTTATTAATATCAATGAAATCAAAACATATTACGTAAAAAGTTATTCCTAAATCCTAATTTATGATTGGACTTAGGACATATTCCTTTCATTAAGTAACAGAAAACAAACTTTATTGAAACAATAAACTCTGTTACAGTATGGAACTGTTACCTTTCAGTGATGAACAAATATCACGGGAGCTGTTAGGGTTACAATGAATAATCTTCTCGAATATGATAACACTTATAGTGTAAACCCTACGTCTGTGTTTATATACTACACAGTTACAAGATAATCGCTAATTGATATGGAATATAATTCTGCTTCCTAAAATATATCAATCAGATATCTTTTCTTCCAAGTATTCCATTCTTCACGGAACTCCTTCTTCATACATATCTCTTCTCATGTTTATCTCGATCTTCTTTCCTTTAATCAGCTACTTTCCTTATCTAATCGTCCTTCAACACTTAAGTTCTGATATCCAACTTCTGATGATTATCTCCTGATAATATAAGTACTGATATCCTTAAGTCCTGACTTCCAGTATAAGTACTGATTCCCAGTTAAGTACTAATTTGTCCTGTTAAGTAAGATCTGAAAACTAAACATAAATCATATTAGCCATGACATTATCAAATATATCTAACAGGGTAGCCTGTGGTCCAACTGCTTGTTGTAATCAGCTTTCATTTTCTCAATTTTAGTCATCATAGACTGGAAATCTTATTTCTATTGGAGCATCTGGAGTTTATGAAGTTTGATGTTATTTTGTGAAACTGAGCGAGTAGATTAGCTGTAATTGGGGACGAAGATTGGTCATATAGAGATGCCTTGTACTAAGTTAAGAGCTCCATATTCAATTCTCCTGGCTGAGTTGTATTGGAAAATAACCGATTTGGATTATCTATGGTAGATGGGGCATGCATCTTCTGTTAGGGCGAAATCACGCACTAATATTCACGCAAGTATACGCGTTCGCAAGTAATATAGAATACTTTCTAGTTCGTTCCCTCAGAGACTCAGACTAAGTTATTGTCTAATTTAACTCACTCACCAATGTATGATTACTTCTCAATGTTAAGATAATAACACTTAAAATTGTTGATTAAATATTAACTATAATTAACTACTTAATTAACCACTTAACTAACACTGCAATTTATCAATAATAAAACACTCATGAGATCACAACTTCATTATTACTTTCTTCTATAGCCATAGTTATTACCTTTAGCATGTGACAGTGATGATATTAATCGAATAACACAAAACTGATAAAAGCCAACTTTCATTGTACTAATACCATTCTACCAAACATCCACAATTAAGATAGAAATTGAATAGTCATCAATTATGTTGAGTTCCTATATGTCTACAGAAATTGACAACACAACGATTTAAGCACAAGTTACTCCTTTTGATTACATAGGGCAAATAAAACTGTTAGAGTTACCCACTAATCATGCACAACGTACATGAACCTATGCTAGCATGGCAAGTTCTAAACCTCAAGATCCACTATCGCTTCACAAGAGATTAACACCCTATCTTATATGTTCGCGACGCACATAAGACGAATACGCACAACCTATACTAGATATCATGCAATCATCACACACTAAAGTATTAAACAATTAACTAAAGAATTCCATAATAAATCCATTGCAACCCCATGATCACGATTAGCCCAAAATAGAACTTATCGCCATCATGGGTTCATATGAAATCATGGTAAACGAACACAAGAAAATAACAACTAAACTACTTATATTAAAACAGAGTACGTCACAAGAGTAAATAAGTCAAAGCAAGAAAACTAGCATCCAACGTTACAACGAAACAAGAATCACAAGAATATATGCTTCCTCTTCGTTGCTGTGTGCTAAATCGGTCTTCTTCCTTATCTCCTTCGCTTCTTGCAAAACACAATCTAAAACATAATCCCTTCTTAATACCCTGTGAAAAACGTCTCAAATCTACTTATATAATAGTCCCATAAAACTCAGATTACATAGAAGTTGGAAGCCAAACAGAAGTAGAAGTCTAAAATAATATATTATTTTCCCCGACCCTGCGCGGCCGCTCAGCATTTCTGCGCGGGCGCGCAAGGCTGCTGCGCGGCCGCTCAGCATAGCTGCGAGGGCGCGCAGGACCCTACTGGAAAATTTCCAGGTTTGCTCCGTTTCTTTGCCGTAATCTGCCCGTTCTTTTCCTCTCGCAATGGTGAACACATGCCAAGGCTTATTCTTGATGATTCCTCCTCCGAAATGCAACTAATACCCTGAAATGCATAAACACTAGAAAAACGCATCAAATACACAAAATACTTGATTTCAAGACACCAATTTAAGCCATTTTAAGACATTCTAAGTGATATAAAATGCCACTTATCACACCCCCAAACTTAAATCGATGCTTGTCCTCAAGCGTCACAGACTCAAAAACAAATAAAAATATGCATGAATGCAATCTATATGAAAATGCAACGATCCCCCTTACTACAATCAACCAATCAAATTGTCACGTCTCAACGAATACAGTTAGACACTAAAGATCAAGAAACTCATGCAAACGGACATACCGCCAGAAACGTGGTGTGTGCAAATGCTTAACAGATATGCTTCGGAACTAGACCAATTACTATGACTAGACTTTCCTCAAGGCAATCCTACGATTATACAAAGAATAAAAATTCTAGGCACAAAGTGATATACAACACTACAAGAACTCTAGAGTTTACTACGGAATCGTGCTTTTTATTTACAACGCAAATGCTTATTTGACCGTGTAGTGAGTGAGGTCCACAAAAGACTTATACAATGGTATCCATGTAACGAGCGTTAGGTTAGCGGATCCCAGACTCTAAAAGCCTTAGGTCACTAGGCACAAAGTCCCCTAAGAACTTAATAACTCGAATACCAAAGAGCCTACTCTTGATCAATTACGCAAAATTTTTTTTTTTTTTATTCTTTTATTCTGAGCAAGTGCGTTTCGCTCCATCTTGCTCAACCCTAGACTACTCGCATAACATGCGAGCCGGCTACTAGCCATTTGACGCCTAGCCACAACTAGCAACAAATTCCATTTTTACTCCATTTTTTTTTCTTTTTCATGCCTTTACCACTAAGAACCTATTATCAAATTCTAAGCATAATAAATAGATTATCCTCGAAAATAATCAGATCATAACAACAATCTAGTCCTTCAGGATTCTCTAAGACTTAGTGACAATACAAGTGCTTCTAGCATGCATATCAACCTACACAACTTAATATCACTTTAATGCTATCACTACACTCGCATCAATATCACAATTCAGTCGATAAATCATTGCAAAAGGGATCATGGTATATGCATGAGCTATATGATATGACAACAAATAAAGCTATAAAAAAAAACTATATGGCAAAAATTATGCAACTATATGAACTAACTATCATGAATATGCAACTATATGACACACACAAAATATTCCTTAACTACCACCCCCAAACTTAAAATCTTCACTGTCCCCAGTGAAGGTAGTAGAAAGGAACACAGGGTATACCTACTCGGAGTCATCATCATCATCACCCTCAGTGGGTGGAGTATCAGGCGGCGGGTATGCAGAGTCCTCACCAAAAACTGGCCACTGGATATCAGCTCCAAGGCCTCAAAAAGCAGTCCCTAACGCAAGGGTGAGCTCCTGAGCAAACCTGCTCTGCGTCTCATACATGGCATCCATCCACCGTGAAAGCCTCCTATACTGGGCATCACCCATCCCAGCACCCTCCTGAGCTCTCGAAGAACTAGCCTCACCACGCCCTGGCCTGGCCATAGTAGCACCTCGTGCTGGACGCCCTCCGGGAAGACAATAACCCAGCCCATGCTCCTCAGGCTCACCACCGGTCCACTCCTGCATCCCATTCAGAGTGCCAGAATCTATAGGAGCTGCTGGCAACTGCAACTGCTCATGAGCCGGCCAGTTCACTCCTACTGCACGGCATAGCTTTGTAACCGTGGATGCATAAGGGATGTTCATATGCTTTGCTCCCCTCAAAAACTTCAGAATTCCTTGGTAGATAAACTCACCAAGGTCCACATAGTATTCCTCATTCAGAATTCCCCACAACAACTGTGCTCTCTCAACTGTGACCTCGTGTGCATGTGAAGAAGGCAAGATATTAGCACATATAAATGCGTTCCATGCACGGGCATACCTGTTCATGGCGATCGCCGGAAAGTGACGATACTCATTATTGGCTGGACTGCGGTTCTAAACTGTGCCCGGTCGACAGAGAGTCGCACAAATCAAATCCAAGTCAAAATCCTCAACAGTCTTTTTATTCCAGTTCTCCTCCTCGGGCTTCCTCTCTCGCTGTCCAATCACTCGGTGAATCGCCGCAGGATGATAATCAACCGTCAGCCCCCGAACTACAGAAAACCCATTCTTTTCAGCCTTCGCGTTCGCGTAGAACTCGCGAACAACACTCATCGGTACTGCTTCGGGTGACTCACAAAAAGCTATCCACCCCTTCTCTGCAATCATGGGCAACAACTCACCATCCCTCCCTGATGGTAAAAACCCCCTCTCCTTCAGAATCGGCTTCCCCAACAGCCTAGTATACTCCTCCTCCGTGGCTCTGTCAGTTAACCGAGGCCTCGCAGCAGTACCCCTTGATGAATCAGCAGTAGGGACTGTGCTGCTGCTGTCAATAGTGCGTGCTCTCTTGGGAGCCATTGATTTGTGAATAAAAGTGTGTAAGAACTGATTTTTGATGTTTATGAGAGGGTTTAAGTGTAGGAAGTTGTGGGAGATATGTAGGATAGGTGTATGTATATATAGGGTGTGGAGTAGGTTAAATTAGATTAGGAGTGGGGTTGAGAGATAAAATCATGGGGTAATGGGAAAAGAATTCGAGGGTGTATGGGCTGTAATGGGTTTTTGTTTTTTTTTGTTTTTTTTTTCTGAACTGTAAAAAAAATTCTGGAACTCGACCCCTGCGCGGCCGCTCAGCATTTCTGCGCGGGCGCGCAGAGGATCTCTGGGAAAAATTTTTTTTAGCCCCTGTTTTCTGATTTTTTTGTGTTTTTGGATAGGTTATTAACTTCTAAGGGTTCCTGTAACAACAATTCATGGGTTGCCTCCCACGCAGCGCTTCTTTTTCGTCATTAGCTTGACGTTCCGTTCCTTTCTCACGTAGTCAACAAAATGGCACTAACCACCTCTCGGTTTGCCATGTCCCCATAGTAGTGCTTCAACCGCTGACCGTTAACCTTGAATGCTTGGTCCGAATCATTCTCAAAAATTTCCACCGCTCCATGTGGAAACACAGTTTTGATAATAAAAGGTCCAGACCACCTTGATTTCAACTTCCCAGGAAAAAGTCGGAGCCGAGAGTTGAATAACAGAACTTGTTGCCCTGGCACAAACAACTTAGGATGTAGCTTCCTATCGTGCCACCTTTTCACCTTTTCCTTATACATTTTGTTATTCTCGTACGCTTGAAGTCGAAATTCATCAAGTTCATTAAGCTGAAGCATTCTTTTCTTACCAGCTGCATCTAAATCCAGGTTCAATTTCTTCAATGCCCAGTAGGCCTTATGCTCAAGCTCCGCCGGTAGATGACATCCCTTACCGTACACCAACTGAAATGGTGACATCCCAAGTGGAGTTTTGTATGCTGTTCTGTAAGCCCAAACAGCTTCATCGAGCTTTAAAGACCAATCCTTCCTTGATGGACAAACAACCTTCTCTAGAATGCGCTTTATCTCTCTGTTAGACACTTCCGCTTGACCATTTGTTTGCGGATGATAGGCAGTAGCTACTCGATGATTCACATTATAACGCTGCATCATCGAAGTGAACTTACGGTTGCAAAAATGCGATCCTTCATCACTTATGATTACCCGAGGTGTTCCAAACCTTGTGAAAATTTGCTTATGAAGAAAATTTAGCACTGCCTTTGCATTATTTGTTGGTAAAGCTTTAACTTCGACCCATTTTGAGACATAATCGACTGCCAGCAAAATGTACTGATTATTGCAAGATGAGATAAAAGGCCCCATGAAATCGATTCCCCATACATCAAAGACCTCGACTTCAAGCATCATATTTAATGGCATCTCATCCTTCCTTGACAAATTTCCCACTCTTTGGCAACGATCACACCTTAAAACAAATTGATGAGCATCCTTGAACAAGGTGGGCCAGAAAAAACCTGCTTGCAGAATACGAGCTGCCATTTTCTCACCTCCATAGTGTTCACCATAAACCGTGGAATGGCAGTCTCGTAATATCCCCTCCGTCTCACAGAACGGGATACATCTCCTGATGATCTGGTCAGCTCCCTGTCTAAACAAATATGGTTCATCCCACATATACCACTTCACCTCATGCAGAAACTTCTTCTTTTGCGCGGATGTCAAATTGGGAGGCATTATATTGCTGACAAGATAGTTTACAATATCTGCAAACCATGGTTCTTCCTCCTGAATTGCAAACAACTGCTCATCCGGAAAAGAATCATTGATTAACGTCCTATCTTGTGAAGTAGAATCGGGATTCTCCAACCTAGAGAGATGGTCAGCTACTTGATTCTCGGTACCTTTTCTATCTTTGATCTCTAACTCAAATTCCTGAAGTAAAAGCACCCAACGAATGAGTCTCGGCTTCGAATCCTTCTTAGAAACCAGATAGCGAATAGCTGCATGATCAGTGAATACTGTCACTTTCGTACCAAGCAGATAAGATCGAAATTTCTCAAAGCCAAAGACTATAGCCAAAAGCTCCTTCTCAGTAGTGGTGTAGTTCAATTGGGCCCCATTTAAAGTCTTACTCGCATAGTAGACCACATGTAAGAGATTTTTCTTGCGCTGTCCCAGAACTGCACTTACCGCATAGTCACTCGC
This sequence comes from Apium graveolens, assembly GCF_009905375.1. Lineage (NCBI taxonomy): Eukaryota > Viridiplantae > Streptophyta > Magnoliopsida > Apiales > Apiaceae > Apium > Apium graveolens. The sequence goes on along the minus strand of NC_133654.1, from coordinate 196,357,413 downwards.
GTCACACATCATCTCAAACGGTTCTGTCCAATCTGGTGCTGTAATAACTGGTGCCGTGATCAAACTCTCCTTGAGAGTCTCGAATGCTGCCAAACATTCATCATCAAATTTGAAAGGCACATCTTTCTCAAGTAAATTGCACAACGGCTTAGATATCTTTGAAAAGTCCTTGATGAATCGTTGATAAAAACCCGCATGACCGAGAAAACTACGGATTCCTTTCACTGAATTAGGTGGGGGAAGATTTTCAATGACTCCCACCTTGGCCTTGTCCACCTCCAAGCCTTTGCTAGAGACCTTATGCCCAAGGATAATGCCTTCACGCACCATAAAATGACATTTCTCCCAATTAAGCACCAAATTAGTTTCCACGCATCTTTTGAGTATGGCGCACAGATTATTCAAGCATTCATCATATGAGTGTCCAAAGACGGAGAAGTCATCCATGAACACTTCGACGTTATTTCCAATCATGTCAGAGAATATAGCCATCATACATCTCTGAAAGGTGGCCGGGGCGCCACATAACCCAAACGAAACTCTACGAAAAGCAAATGTGCCAAATGGACAAGTGAAGGTAGTCTTTTCCTGATCCTCTGGTGCAATACAAATCTGATTATACCCGGAATACCCATCCAGAAGACAAAAATACTCATGTCCCGCCAATCTGTCAAGCATTTGATCAATAAAAGGGAGAGGGAAGTGATCCTTTCTTGTGGCTTTGTTCAATTTTCTATAATCCATGCATACTCTCCATCCTGTAACTGTTCGAGTAGGGATGAGCTCATTCTTTTCATTTACGACCACAGTGATACCTCCCTTCTTAGGAACACATTGTACAGGGCTCACCCACGAGCAGTCAGAAATAGGATAAATGATGCCTGCATCTAGCCATTTCAGAATTTCTTTCTTCACCACCTCCTTCATGATTGGGTTCAGTCTTCGCTGCTGTTCCACAGTTGGCTTACTACCTTCTTCTAACAGAATTTTATGCATACAATATGAGGGACTTATCCCCTTGATGTCTGCTATAGTCCATCCTATAGCCGATTTGAATTCTCTCAAAATCCTTAAGAGCTTGTCTTCCTCACTACCTGAAAGGTCAGCTGAAATAATAACAGGTAACGTAGATGAATCACCTAAAAAGGCGTACCTCAAGTGTTCAGGTAATGGTTTGAGCTCTAAGGTAGGCGCTTCTTCTATTGATGGTTTGAGCTTCCCTTCAGCGTTCTTGAGGTCAGAAGTACCAAGAGATTCAAATGGTATATCTAGCTTTCGCTTCCAGGGAGAAGCGTTCAGATATTGTAATTGCTCGTTGCTATCTTTATCATCACTGTCAAATTCCCCCACTAAGGCCTTTTTCAATGCATCAGACATTAGCATGTGATCGAGTTCCGAAGTAACCACAGAATCAATCACATCCACTTTGAAGCACTCCTCATCTTCTGTAGGGAATTTCATTACCTTGAATACGTTGAAGGTCACATCCTGATCTTGAACCCGCATAGTAAGTTCTCCTTTTTGCACATCTATCAAGGTACGGCCAGTTGCCAGGAAAGGCCTCCCCAAGATTATGGGAATCTTTTTATCTTCCTCAAAATCCAGAATAACAAAATCAGCAGGAAAGAAGAGCTTATCCACCTTGACGAGCACATCCTCAACTATGCCCCTTGGGTAAGTAATGGAACGGTCCGCCAATTATAGCGACATGTATGTGGGTTTTGGATCAGGTAGGTCCAGCTTTTTAAAGATTGACAATGGCATCAGATTAATGCTTGCTCCCAAATCACAAAGGCACTTGTCAAAAGTTAGATTGCCAATGGTGCAAGGAATGGTGAAGCTTCCTGGATCTTTCAGTTTTGGTGGTAACTTTTGTTGCAGAACCGCGCTGCATTCTTCCGTGAGAGCAACGGTTTCAAGGTCATCCAGTTTCACCTTCCTTGAAAGAATAGTCTTCATAAACTTCGCATAACTAGGCATTTGTTCCAGAGCCTCAGCGAAAGGTATATTGATGTGAAGTTTCTTGAACACCTCCAGAAACTTCCCGAACTGTCTATCCAGCTTTTGTTGCTGCAATCTCTTAGGAAAAGGTGGTGGAGGATAGAGCTGTTTCTCCCCTGTATTAGCCTCAGGCAGAGTGTGTTCAACAGTAGTCTTCCTTGGTTCCGCCGCTTTCTCCCTTTGCTTAGATTTTTCATCTCGAACTTCAGCTTCGACTTCTTTTGCCTTTTCAGCATCAGCTACTTTTCCAGACCTTAAGGTAATAGCCTTGACTTGCTCTTTAGCTTCCTTCCTGCCTGGTACTTCCGTGTCACTGGGAAGAGTGCCAGGTTGATGATTGAGCACTGCATTGACTAATTGACCGATTTGATTTTCCAAGGTCTTGATAGAAACCGCCTGACTCTTGCACAACAGCTTAAGTTCCTCAAAATCAGCACTAGTAGGTGCAGCTGCACTTCCCTGTTGAGGATATGATTGTCTTGTAGCATACTGCTGTGGTTGCTGGAATCCAGGTGGGTTAAACTGTTTACTCACTCCTTGCTGATATGGTGGCTGAATAGCATTCTGATTATTTCCCCAGCTGAAATTTGGATGATTTCTGTTGTTAGGATGATAGGTCGCTGGCACAGGCTGCTGTTGTCGTTGATAATTATTCACATACTGAACAGATTTGTTGACAAAAGAACACTGATCCGTAGTATGAGAACCTGCACAAAGCTCACAAACCATAGCTATTTGATTAACTCCATACGTAGCCAAAGAATCAACCTTCATTGATAGCGCTTGGAGCTGGGCTGCAATAGCGGTGGCTGCATCAACTTCCAGAATACCTGCTACCTTGTCTGATGTCATCCTCTAAGTTGGGTTTTGATGCTCATTTGCAGCCATCGTCTCAATAAGATTGTACGCCTCAGTATAGCTTTTAGCCCATAAGGCGCCTCCCGCTGCTGCATCGAGCATGGGCCGAGATTGAGCCCCCAAACCATTATAAAAACCAGTGATTACCATCCAATCCGGCATTCCATGATGTGGACATTTTCTCAACATTTCCTTGTAGCATTCCCAAGCCTCGCACATAGATTCTGTAGGTTGCTGCGCAAACTGAGTAAGAGCACTCCTCATAGCAGCAGTCTTTGCCATTGGATAAAACTTCACCAGAAACTTTTGCGCAAGATCTTGCCACGTAGTGATTAACCCAGCTGGTTCAGAATGTAACCAGTCTTTAGCCTTATCCCTCAGTGAGAATGGGAAAAGCCTCAACTTGATAGCCTCATCAGTCACGCCATTATACTTAAAAGTGCTGCAGATCTCGACAAAATTCCTTATGTGCATGTTGGGGTCTTCAGTTGCCGCTCCTCCAAAAGAAACAGAATTCTGCACCATCTGAATAGTGCCCGGCTTGATTTCAAAGGTGTTAGCTTGGATAGCCGGATGAAGGATGCTTGACTGAATGTCATCAATTTTAGTCCGAGAAAAATCCATAAGAGCTGGATCAGCTTGAACAATATGATCTCCCATATTTACTGGTTCTTTCTGCTCAGTTCCTGAATCCGAATCCTCAAAATCTAACTTCTCCGGTGTATCAAGAACTTCGTCTTTCTCCTCAGCTGTATCTAAGGTCCTCTTGCGAGCACGAGAACGAGTTTGCATAAATGCACTAAAGTACCTGAAACACAACCGAAAAGAGTAATTAACTACTACGTCCTAATCACTGAGTCCTAATGACCAATGATGGTAAGTACATAAACTAAACAAATACGCCGAGTCCCCGGCAGCGGCGCCAAAAACTTGTTAGGGCGAAATCACGCACTAATATTCACGTAAGTATACGCGTTCGCAAGTATTATAGAATACTTTCTAGTTCGTTCCCTCAGAGACTCAGACTAAGTTATTGTCTAATTTAACTCACTCACCAATGTATGATTACTTCTCAATGTTAAGATAATAACACTTAAAATTGTTGATTAAATATTAACTATAATTAACTACTTAATTAACCACTTAACTAACACTGCAATTTATCAATAATAAAACACTCATGAGATCACAACTTCATTATTACTTCCTTCTATAGCCATAGTTATTACCTTTAGCATGTGACAGTGATGATATTAATCGAATAACACAAAACTGATAAAAGCCAACTTTCATTGTACTAATACCATTCTACCAAACATCCACAATTAAGATAGAAATTGAATAGTCATCAATTATGTTGAGTTCCTATATGTCTACAGAAATTGACAACACAACGATTTAAGCACAAGTTACTCCTTTTGATTACATAGGGCAAATAAAACTGTTAGAGTTACCCACTAATCATGCACAACGTACATGAACCTATGCTAGCATGGCAAGTTCTAAACCTCAAGATCCACTGTCGCTTCACAAGAGATTAACACCCTATCTTATATGTTCGCGACGCACATAAGACGAATACGCACAACCTATACTAGATATCATGCAATCATCACACACTAAAGTATTAAACAATTAACTAAAGAATTCCATAATAAATCCATTGCAACCCCATGATCACGATTAGCCCAAAATAGAACTTATCGCCATCATGGGTTCATACGAAATCATGATAAACGAACACAAGAAAATAACAACTAAACTACTTATATTAAAACAGAGTACGTCACAAGAGTAAATAAGTCAAAGCAAGAAAACTAGCATCCAACGTTACAACGAAACAAGAATCACAAGAATATATGCTTCCTCTTCGTTGTTGTGTGCTAAATCGGTCTTCTTCCTTATCTCCTTCGCTTCTTGCAAAACACAATCTAAAACATAATCCCTTCTTAATACCCTGTGAAAAACGTCTCAAATCTACTTATATAATAGTCCCATAAAACTCAGATTACATAGAAGTTGGAAGCCAAACGAAAGTAGAAGTCTAAAATAATATATTATTTTCCCCGACCCTACGCGGCCGCTCAGCATTTCTGCGCGGGCGCGCAAGGCTGCTGCGCGGCCGCTCAGCATAGCTGCGCGGGCGCGCAGGACCCTACTGGAAAATTTCCAGGTTTGCTCCGTTTCTTCGCCGTAATCTGCCCGTTCTTTTCCTCTCGCAATGGTGAACACATGCCAAGGCTTATTCTTGATGATTCCTCCTCCGAAATACAACTAATACCCTGAAATGCATAAATACTAGAAAAACGCATCAAATACACAAAATACTTGATTTCAAGACACCAATTTAAGCCATTTTAAGACGTTCTAAGTGATATAAAATGCCACTTATCATCTTCTCTTTCACTATCTTTAGGGTTATCATCCTCATCACTTCCATCATTAAACTCAAGACCATCACCAGCTTCAATGGAAATATTTTAGATAACATCCTTAGCCCTCATCATTAATTCTGTTGTATGAACCAAGTTAAGTGAAGGTTTAGCCTCCATATTTGATTGACAAGCTAACACTTGATAAGTTGTGTTTTCATGTTTGGATGATGAAATGTTGAAGCATCTAGATTTACACTATCCAAAGCAGCTTGGTAGTCTGCTCCGAACAGAGCTTCACTAGATGGAATCTCCATTGAAGCATCCAAGGCTTCCATCCTTATATCTCATTTACCTGCATTTTTCTCAATTTCTCTATATTCTTGCATCAGGGTCTTCCCTTGGCTCACTGTCCTCGCACTCTCACCTTAACCAACTAAGGTGGAACTCTCAATCTTGTTTACTGAGCCTAAAGAAATGGCCAACCTCTCTTTTTCACACTCTCCTTTTGCCTACTCACAAAGCAGCCTCTCACTCTCAGTAAGATTTTCACTACCTCTCTTCAGTCCTTCAAGTGTTAGGGCAATTGTTTGATCATCTGCATCAATTTTTGAAATTGTTAAGTATGAGAGTTGAGACTTCTCGAAAGTAATTGGTGTATAGCGACTACTTATCTACGGCTAAGTGGTAGCCATTGATGGAACAATTGGAGTCATCAATGACTATGCTGTTCAGCTAGCCGTTGATGGACTAACACTTATCAATGGCTGGGAGATAACCATTGATGAAGAGAATGAGATAGAAATTGAAGTTGTCACTATAGTGGGATCTGTGTAAATTGATGAGACATTTAAGGGCACAGATTCAGAACTAATGATCGAAAGAAATGACTGATGTTCCAACAAATTATCTAGAAGATGATGAGTATCCATTTCAGAGTGGGACTCCTCTATATATATAAGAGATGAAGAATTAGTTTTGGAAGTTGATATTAAATCAACATCCATTTAAGAGAATGGTGAGTTGTGTGTTGCTATTTTAAATATAATTTGCAAAAAGTGGGGTTGTGACTTCATATTTAAATGAGCCACGTCAATCGAACTTTGAGAAGGCACAAACTCAATAGTTGAGATGACATGTGTTGTGTGTCTGTGTACCCTTAGAGGTTTTGCTCTTTTTAGAATAAATAAATTAATAGGCGAGCTGTGGGTATCAGTGTCCCTCCCCCTCTTTTGATGTGTTCCTGGATGGAAACTTTGTTCGATAATGATATTTTTGTGGGAGGATACCAATAGGGATGTGCTAATTTTCTTTTTAATGCTCTTACCCTTTTGAGAAGGCAAGGCATAACTTGGCTGTGGTTGTTCACTCTCAATCTCTCCCACCTTATTCTTGGGGTTTCTTTGATGTTCACCCCTTCCTTCACCACTCACATCTCCTACCACAATCCCCTCTTGTGTAATGTTTGTGCTAGGTGTTACAATAGTTGTCTTTTAGGAAATAACTAAGGTTGTATTCTTACATTTGGATTTTGCAATTTTTGTTTTAGTTGTTGGGGCAGGAGGTTGTCGGGTTACTTACATAACCTCCATGGAAACTGAAGAAATCAAAGAAGTATTGAGATATCGAGAAGTATTAGGGACATAATTTATTACTATTTGCATACCTGGTGGTAACACAAATGCCACATTGGGATGTAAAGCCATCCTTACAAGATCACCAAGGATGCTTTTGTTTTGGATCTAACTTTTCATCTGGTTAGCTTGCTTAGAAATACTTAAATCAGAAACCAAATGATTAGCAAGCATCATAAGAAACCTAGAAAAATAAATGTTCTTACTTCTACCATTTCTATAGTTCATATCGTGAACTTGGCCGTGATATTGACCTATATCATGAACTCTCAAAACCAGCGAGTACTTGACATGCTCTGTTTCATTTGACTTATATAGTGAACTCTCAGAACTGCCATTTGTCCAGTAGTCTGAAAGTTTAAAATATAAATTCTCCGAACTTGTTCCAAGTTTATGACATTGATTCTTAATTCACGGAGAAATATGAAAAATTATGAATCAGTCATTTAAAAATCTACCTATGTTTCACCTCTAGAATATAAAGTATTAAATAAATGAAACCTTACTGTTACAACTAAAGTTTCTGATAAATTACGTTTAAGTTAAAAATGAAGAATTGAATAAGAATTCATGTAATGACTGAGATATTATGACTGTTTAATATCATAATAAATATGTATTATGTGTCTTATAATATCATTAATGTGAAGTCATAAAATGTTAGGTCACACACACTGTTGAAGGGGGTTGAATATAGTGTTTAGCACAATCAAATAGAATATAAGAACTCAAGTAACAAAAAACAGATTTTATTCAACACAATAAACTCTGTTACAATAAGGAACTGTCCTCTCTCAGTGATGAACAAATTATCACGAGAGCTGCTAGAGTTACAAAGAATAATAACTTCGATAATCGTAACACTTTTTGTGTAAACTCTATGCCTGTGTTTATATATTACACAGTTACAAGATAATCTTCTAATTGATATGGAATATAATTCTGCTTCCTAAAATATATCAACTATTTATCTTTTCTTCCAAGTATTCTATTCTTCATAGAATTCCTTCTTCATGCACAATTCTTTCTGTCTTAGTCTCGATCTTCTTTCCATTTAATCAGCCGCCTGCCTTATCTGAAAGTCATCTTAAATCCTGATATTATCTCCTGATAAATATCTTCTGATCACTTAAGTTCTGATAACTTAAGTTCTGATATCTTAAGTTCTGTCTTCAGTATAAGTGTTGATTTCCAGTTAAGTATTGATTTGTCATGTTAGGTAAGATCTGAAAACTAAACACAAATCATATTACACATGACATTATCAAATATATCTAACAATCTCCCCCAACTTGTAAATTAGCATAATATACAAGTTCAACATATATTTGATGATGTCAACAACATTAAGCACAAATGCATAAGAATTTGACTAGATAACTACAACTTACAGTCCTTTCAGCTTTACCATCTTTAAGTTTCGATAACAGCTTCAGTCTGTATATACTTCAGAATTTAAGCAGTTGTAGATCTTTGACTTGGCTTCACTTTAAATTTCTGATCTCTTTGATATCAGGAGTTGTCCTGAGATAGTTCTTCAACAAACATCTTTCAGCATATTCAAGTTCAATAACCATCCTCCTTTTAGCATTTATCAATTCAGCTGTATCTTCTCCAGTTTGAAAGATAGCCGCTCTAAGATCATTTATCTTAGCTTTTCTTATCTCCTGATCTAGTCTTATCAAATATGCCTTGTCAGACTCTAGATTGAATTCCACAGCCTTATAACCCAGAAAAGTAGTTATAATCCTAGCAGAGTTAGGCTTCATATCGACAATATCACCTTTGTGATCTCTGTACTTGGGACAGTATGTGCTGTCAGACTTTACAGAATAAAACTTCTCCTGTCTTTGAATTTGAACTTTAAATACCCTGCAGCACTATCTGTTAATCTGTCTTTCACTTGAAGTAGGAATAGAACATGTTCCAGTTCTTCAAAATACTTCAGTGGTATAGCATTATGCTTAATCTGGTATACCCTTCCATCTGTCATAAAATATAACAAGATATGTTCTTTCAAGAAGGTATGGTAAACCATTTGTACAGATTCAATTCGATTCAATCTTTCAGGAGTTGCTCCAACACCTGGTTCACTTAAGGAAGTTGGATTATTGGTAGTGTTATGTACTCTTCTTTCATCAGAACTACCCAACCCAGATTTATCTCTTGCTTCCTTTCCTGTAACAACTCTTGCTTCAAAACCACTTATTGTAGTCTTCAAAGATTGAGCCTGTTTAGCTTTGGTGAATCCTGGTAGGAGTATCTTTGAAAGTTTAACATGAGCAATGTCAGAGGTTTCCTTTTCCTTATCTTCTGATATCAAGCCAACTTAGCTATGTTAGAGGTTGCTTGCTTCACTGTCATATCAGAACTTACTATATCTTGACTCTGAACAACATGAGCCATGTCAGAGGTTGTTTAAAAAATCTTCTTATGCATCAGAGTAAGATTAGCATCTTCTTCATCATCAGTTATTTCTTCATCCATGACTGGCATATAAACCTTTACAGGTTCATCAACTTTTTCTTTGCCCTTGGACCTTGGATCAATTCCCATTTGTGATTTGGCTTCGATTGCCTCAAAACTTGTTCTTTCCTTTATCACAATACCCTTAGGCTTTGGAAATTTATTTTCTACAACAGAAGCTTTAGATTTTGTCTTGACACTTTCTGCTTTGAGTCTAGCTTTCTTCTTCCTTTAGACTCTCAAAGTCCATTCCTGGATTTTCTTTAAGAAATAACTGCTTTGAAATTTCTTCATCAAGTTCCAAATGTTCACCAGAACTTATCCTTTTACCAGTATCAGAACTTATTCTTCTCCCAGTATCAGAACTTGTTCCTTGACTTGTAATTCTAGCTTTACTTGATGAAAATCCTTTGCCTTGACCTTGACCTCTACCCTTATCAAAGTTTCCCTGGTCATCATTTCCATCATCCTTTCCTTTCAGCGTCTGAATAGATTTGCATTTGGACTTAATCACTTTCTCCCCCTTTTTGGCATCAACAGGTAAAAGAAGAGAGACAAGAAATTCCACTGAGGATTGGATCTCATTGAGTTAAATTTGGTGAGAAGCTTGATTCTTCAGAATTTCTTCGATTTGAGTTTGTTGCTTCTCCTGAGTTTTCTCAATGTAGGCAATTCTGTTAAAGGCTGGCTTGAAAAATCTGTTCTTTTCAAGTTTTACATTCATATCTTGCTGGATCAGAGCTTTCTGAATTTTGTTCACCTTGTCATGAGTTATTGAGTGTTGACCTTGAAGGTGCCTTGTACTCAATGCAGTAACTCTCAGCTGTGCCTTGAAATCATCATTTATCAGCATGTCATCAGCTTTTGCAAGATGCTTAGCAAGAATCTTTTCAGAAGGAACAAAACTAACTGAGTTCCATTCTTTTCTTTAGTCCACTCCTTTCCTCTAGGAGTTTCACTCCAAGGTACTGGTGCTTCCCCTGTAACAAACTTCTTGACTAAATCAGCTTTATGAAAAGTTTATTGAGGTGCATGTCCTGATGGACCAGCTGTATCAGCATCTAAATTGGCAGCAGCTTCACCAGTAATTTCTTCATTGACAGCATCAGAACTTGTAGATCCTACAGTATCAGCATCCTCTGGTAAAACAGCAGTATGTGAGGCTATAGAGGCTTCAACATTATCCTCTAAATTCTGATCTGCAACCAGGTTCTGATCAACATCCAAAATTGATGTTGTTGGTGGAGTGAGTTGAATCGGTGGAGCTTCCAAGTACAAAACCTCAGGCACAATCAAGTTATGAATATCAATTTTAGCACTTGTACCTGGTTCTTCAGTATGTACTGGATCAACTATAGGTGACATAGGAGGTATAGGTATTTTAGCTTGAGCAGTTTCATGTTGTGCCGAAGGAAGTGATTCAAAAACAATTGGTTCTATTGAGATCAGAGATTCCTGATCCCCTTCCTTAACTGCTTCCACTACATCCTCTGAATCTGACTCAACTATATCCCTATGAGCTCTCTGTTTCTTTAATTTCCTCAAAGGTGGAGACACTGTAGGAGCTTTATCATCAGAATTTAACTTTCTAAGCCTTTTGAGGGGCCTAGAACTCCCAGTTACAGTATCTTTCTGAGAAGAAACCTTCTCAGCTTCTAAAATAACAGGTTCTAATATGGAAACCTGTTCCTCAGTTGTTTCCTCAAATCAACAGAATTTAATTAAAACATTCATAACAAAATAAATTTAAAAGTCGATGAAGTAAAGATTAATAAATTGCAATTAAACATGCACAGTCATATAATTTGAGAAACAAAGAATAAATCTTGCAATTAAAAAAAATTTCATTGATATATCAGATGATTACATTTGATGAAATTTAGCAATTACATGCAAAAATTACAAGATAGTCCTATCCTACGATTCCTAACATCAACAGCCTTAGTCCTAGTCTAAGAAGACCTAACGACTAACTCCTTCTGCTGCTGACAAAGAGCACTGCAAGACGGATGATCCGTTCTTACTGACGGAGAGCTTTTCTCCTTTCCTCTTCCAACCTATCAAGATGGAGATGATACTCCATTGATAAGAACAAGAGTTCTGTGTGAACCTCTTGTGGAACTGAGTTCCAAAGCTCGTCAGGAATGGCAGTAACATGCCACTCCTATTTCCATTCATCACAACTCAACTCGATGTGAAAGGTTTCATAGTTTAGGAACATGTTGAAACGGACCATTTTAGTTGGTATGATAAAAAGAGAGTAAGTTTGTGAGAAAATGAAAGATATTTTGGCTGGAATAATGGTTGGTTTAAATAGCCAATAGAATACCAAGGGACGTGAGGACTGGTTAAACATTACAAGTAAAAATAATGATCCCTCGACTCCCTAGACTGAAGTGTAATAATAACAGTCAGTAAAAGATCTAAAGCCAGAGTTAATGGGCACGGGATATGATAATTATTACTGTGCGCATACAGGTTTTCAAGACATACACGCTAACCACTAACCCACAATGATTATGACTTTTTTATCCCACATTAACCAATATTCTGTAAACCAAAAATTAACCAAGTAAATAAATACTGCCATGTAAGCATCAAAACTTGATTATTATCAGGATTTAATAGTCATCAGAATATGGCTACTTAACTCGAAAAGTGAATGTGTATTCCTATAATTCTTCACACAAATACTGATACAGTTTCATCAGAACTTAATCATCAGAACTTCAATCAGAACTTGTCCTCAGAATTTATGCAATCTGACACATAGACTGTTCATCTAAAATAACATTGATCACCACAGTAATTTTCATCATTCATATGGAGTGTAAGTGTGTGTATTAAGCTAAATATCAGACAAAGAGTAAAGTCTGATTCACTTCATTTAATCTTAGAAATAAGGCATAACTAAGAACTTTACTCAAAATCTGTCATTATTCTGAAACCTACTATTGAATGAGTTCATGCATGAGTCCACCTCAACTGTTTTGTGCTCATTTTATGCATCTTTTGAAATTCTATTTTATAGTGGCTTTTCAGTGTAAGTGAGTCACGACTGCTTATCAGAATTTATGCTGTTATCAGAGTATTTCTCCACTAATCATAGAGTGTGAAAAGTCACTAAGAAAATTTTATTTTGCTTTTCTAATGCATATTACTTAATACCAGCAATGCACTTGGGTCTTCCCTTCCACATTTTTACTCTAGATCTCAAAGGAGTACCTGATTTTTATTTCTTTTCTCTTCTTTTTCTTTTGATAAGTGAGGCTTATCAGCACTTAGTACATCCACCAGATTTACTAACATCAGAACTTAACAGATAAGAAGCACTATTCTAGTTTTTGACTTAGTAATAAGATACACAAACTAAACTTAACTAAGCTCAATATCATAATTTGCTTGTGTTAAAAAGATTTCCATATAAACAATTACTTCAAACATGGGATCTTTAGTATATTAAAGATTACTAGGTCAGCATCTAGCACAGTTATCCTCATTGGATTGAATAGTCATAAAAACATTCATATCACTATCAGAGTTTAGAAATTCACATCAAACAACAATCAGCACTTAAGTAATTTTCAATTTAAGCACAGAATACACAAAGATAGTAATATCTATAAATACTGATCATAAAGTCTGATGTATATAAACTAAGCAGATTTAGAGAAAGAACCTGAAACCATTCCAAGTTCATTTACCAATCTTGTAAAAGTAGCTTCACACAGTGGTTTTGTGAAGATATCTGCTAGTTGTTGATCAGTGAGAACAAAATGCAATTCCACTGTACCTTCATCCACATGTTCCCTTATGAAGTGGTACCTAATGCTGATGTGCTTTGTCATTGAGTGTTGAACTGGATTACCTGTCATAGCAATAGCACTTTGATTATCACAGTAAATAGGGATTTTAGAAAATTCTAACCCATAATCCAGTAACTGATTCTTCATCCAAAGAATCTGTGCACAACAGGTTTCTACAGCAATGTATTCTGCTTCTGTAGTTGATGTGGAAATTGACTTCTATTTCTTACTAAACCAAGAAACCAATCTGCCTCCAAGAAATTGGCAGTTTCCACTTGTGCTTTTCCTGTCAATTTTGCATCCTGTAAAATCTGTATCTGAGTAACCTATTAGCTTAAAGTCTGATTCTCTAGGATACCACAATCCCAGATCAGTTGTACCCTTAAGGTACTTGAAATTTTTTTTCACAGCTGTTAAGTGAGGTTCTCTTGGATCTGCTTGAAATCTTGCACAAAGACATGTAGTATACATGATATCAGGTCTACTTGCAGTTAGATAGAGTAGAGAGCCAATCATACCTCTGTAATCAGTTATATCTACTGATTTACCAGTATCCTTATCCAACTTAGTTGCAGTGGCCATAGGAGTGGATGCACTTGAACAATCCTGCATTCCAAATTTCTTCAACAAATTTTTGGTGTACTTAGATTGACAAATAAAAGTTCCTTCTTCATTCTGCTTGACTTGAAGGCCCAGAAAATAGTTAAGTTCTCCCATTATACTCATTTGATATCTTGACTGCATCAGCTTGGCAAACTTCTTACAAAGTCTGTCATTTGTAGAACCAAAAATGATATCATCAACATATATTTGCACCAAAAGTAAGTCCCTTCCATGGTTGAGGTAGAACAATGTTTTGTCAATAGTCCCTCTGTTAAATCCACTTTCCAGAAGAAACTGAGCTAATGTCTCATATCATGCTCTTGGAGCTTGCTTAAGGCCATAAAGTGCTCTATCAAGCCTGTAGACATGATTGAGAAATTTGGGATCTATAAAGCCTGGAGGTTGTTCAACATATACTTCCTCTCCCAATTCTCCATTAAGAAAAGCACTTTTCACATCCATTTGAAAGACTTTAAACTTCTTGTGAGCAACATAAGCCAAAAATATCCTTATGGCTTCCAATCTAGCAACTGGTGCAAATGTTTCATCACAATCAATTCCCTCATGTTGAGAGTATCCTTTTGCAACCAGCCTTGCTTTATTCCTTGTAATTATGCCATCACTGTCAGTTTTTTTTTCTGAACACCCATTTTGTACCAACAACTGATTTGTTCCTTGGTCTTGGCACTAGGGTCCAGACTTTATTTCTTTCAAATTCATTTAACTTTTCTTGCATTGCTTGCACCCAATCAGCATCTTGAAGAGCTTCTTCCACTTTCTTTGGTTCAGTCTGAGAAAGAAAAGAATGATAAAGATATTCATTTGATGTAGCTGTTCTAGTTCTGATACCTGTATCAGGATTTCCAATAATTAAGTCAAGTGTATGTACTTTAGTCCACTTCCTTGCTGATGGAAGGTTTTCTCTAGAACTGGATGCTCCCCCATGATCCATGCTGTCTCCATCAACATTTTCTGATGCTCCCCCTGAAATTATGCTCTCTGAGTTGGATCCTTCATTATTTGAGTTTCCAGAAATATCAGAACATGAGTTTCCAGAATTATCAGAACTTGGCCCATCAGAACTTGAAGAGCCTGTTGTAGGTTCTGATGCTTCTTGAGATGTGGTTGGATCTTCAGTATGATCCCCCTGCACAGGTGCATTTTCCTTAGGCGTAGTCACCACAGTTTTAATAACATCAGAGTTTAATCCATCAGAGTTTGCAGTATCAGGATTTAGATTGTCAGGATTTATAGAATCATAATTTAAAACTTCGTTTTTGAATTTTAGCTTATCATGATCATTGAAATCTTTAAGTCCAGTAATCTTCTTATCATCAAAAGAGACATTGATAGATTCCATGACAACTCTTGTTCTTACATTGTAGACCCTGAAGGCTTTTTTAGAAAGTGGATATCCAACAAAAATTCCTTCATCAGCTTTTAGATCAAATTTAGATAGCTGTTCGGGATGAGTCTTAAGAACAAAACACTTGCATCCAAATACATGAAAATACTTCAGATTTGGCTTCTTTTTCTTCACCATCTCATATGGTGTTTTTCCATGCTTGTTGATAAGTGTTGAATTATGAGTAAAACAAGCAGTCTGCACAGCTTCAGCCCAAAAGTAGGTTGGCAACTTTGCTTCATCAAGTATAGTTCGTGCAGCTTCAATAAGAGTTCTATTCTTTCTTTCAACAACTCCATTTTTCTGTGGAGTTCCAGGAGCAGAAAATTCCTGCTTTATTCCATGGTCTTTGCAGAACTCTTCCATGATCAAATTCTTGAACTCAGTGCCATTATCACTTCTTATGATCTTCACAGAATCTTTGACCAATTTATCCAGTTGCTTGACATGATCAATCAAGATATATGCATTTTCACTTTTTATGTGCAAGAAATACACCCATGTGTATATGGTGAACTCATCCACTATGACCATAGCATATTTCTTCTTTGCAATAGACATGACATTCACTGGACCAAATAGATCAACATGTATTAGGTGATAAGGCTCAAAAATTGATGCTTCAGTCTTGCTCTTGAATGAAGATTTTCTTTGTTTTGCCTTCTGACATGAATCACAAAGGCCATCAGGAGCAGATACTGATTTTGGCAGTCCTCTCACAAGATCTTTCTTGACTAGTTCATTTATATTGTTAAAATTTAAATGAGAGAGTTTTTTGTGCCAATCCTAGATTTCTTCAATTGATGCTCTACTCAACAGACAGATTGCAGAACCATCAGTACTTGTTTAAAGCTTGGCTTCATAGATGTTACCATGCCTGTATCCTTTCAGAACAACTTTGCCTGTAGATTTTCTTACAACTTCACAGTGTTCTTCAAAGAAACCCACATGATAACCTCTGTCACAAATTTGACTCACACTCAGCAGATTGTGTTTAAGTCCTGAGACCAGAGCTACCTTTTCAATGATGACATTCCCAAGATTGATATTGCCATATCCTAGAGTTTTTCCAATGTTGCCATCTCCATAAGAAACACCTGGGCCAACTTTCTTCATAAAGTCTGATAGCAGGGCTTTATTTCCAGTCATATGTCCTGAACATCCACTGTCCAGAACTAGGATGTTCTTCCTATTGCCCTGCAATCACAAAGACCACTAATGATTAGTTTTAAGGACCCATACTTGCTTGGATCCTTTGGCTTTTTTAAGTTTGTTAACATTTGCAGGGGATTTAGTATCAGAGTTTATGTTAACAGTTTTCTTATCAGAATTTGCAATATCAGACTTTGCATCAGAACTTATACTAGAAGGAATAATGCTAACTTTCTTTACATAAGGTTTTATTTGATAATAATCATAGTACAAACTATGATATTCCTTACAAGTATAAATGGAATGCCATAAACTACCACAATGAAAATAAGGATTTTGTGGCTTATATCTAACAGACTGACTCTTAACTCCTGATTTTGAAGGTAAGGAGTTTATATTCTTATTCTTCCTGCAAAAAGAAACCAGATGGTTAGAATTTCCACAGTTATGACATGTTTTTCTAGGAACATTAGGAACAGGCTTATAATTGTTACTTTTGTTCACACCTTCCTTTCCATTCCTATTTTTCCTAGGTGGCTTTACCTTGTTTACATTCTTAACATCATTCAGCTTATGCTTAAGCTGCTTCTTTGTCATTAAGCCTATGTTAGCTTCAATTGGCTTATCATGTTTAGGTTTGTCAGAAGTTACTTTCTCCTTAACTTCTGATTTATCAATATCAGACTTTGCAGTTACAAACTTAAAATGATTTATCTTTGGTTTTTGTTTAAGAACTATAGGCTCAGTTTCTACAGTTCCCTTACTGTTCTTATCATCTCCATAACCTAAGCCCTCTTTCCAGTTTCCACTACTGAGAATATCCTGAGTTGCTTTACCAGAGTTAGTCCAAGGCCTGATAATCTCTCTTTCCTTTTCTACCTCAGTTTTTAGAGATTCATTCATTTTTAACACTTCATCCCTAACATAAAAGGCATCATCTCTATCTTTCTAAGTTTGATGGAACATGACTAACTCTTTTTCTAAATAATCATTCATCTTTTTATAAGCAAGATTTTCAGAAGTTAATCTTTCACATATTAAAGTTTGATCTTTATAACTAATGATCATGGTTTTAAGATATCTTCTCAACTCAGTAATATCATTAGTATGAAAGGCATAAGTAGTTTGAGGTACCTTTAAGTCAGCAGTATCAGAACTGCTATCAGCATTTGCCATCAAGGCATAGTTTTCCTCATCCTCAGAATCTGAAGCATCTGACCAGCTTTTCTTCTTTGTGACAAGAGCCTTTCCTTTGTCACTTTTCCCTTTTCTGCAATCTGGAGATATGTGGCCTTTCTCATCACAGTTGTAGCATTTAACATTTGAGTAATCTCCTCTGTCAGACTTTCCTCCTTTGCCTTCAGATTTTCTGAAACCTTTCTTATCAGAACTTGCACCTTTCCTGGAAAACTCCTTTCCTCTCCTGAATTTTCTGTATGCAATCTTTGTGATCCCTTTCACCATAAGAGCACATAGTTTCATCATCTCCTCATCATGGTCCATCTCAGGTATACTTTCAGTTTCTGAGTCATCATCACTATCAGGACTTGATGACTCAGTATCAGACTTTGTGATGAGAGCCTTTTCCTTGCCTTTTCTTGAGGCAGCTACTTTGGGACTTTCCTCCTCAGCCACAAAGGCAACTGTTCTTGACTTTCTTCCATTCCTCTTGCTTCTTTGTTCCATCTCAAGTTCATGAGTCTTGAGCATCTCATAAATTTCATCAAGAGTTGTTTCCTCAAGAGCATAGTTGTCTCTTATTATTGTGTCCTTCAAATCCCATCTTTCAGGAAGAGCTAACAGGAACTTAAGATTTGAATCTTCAATATCATACTCTTTGTCAACTAGTGACAAATCATTCAAGAGTTTGACAAATCTGTCATATAAATCAGTTAATGACTCATCAGGCTTTGAGTCAAAGTGCTCATACTCTTGAGTGAGTATCGTCTTCCTGTTCTTCTTGATTGCATCAGTTCCCTGACACCTTGTTTCCAAAGCATCCCATATCTCCTTTGCAGTCTTGCATTAAATTACTCTGTTTGACATGACATTATCAATGGCACTATACGGCTTACCTTTGCATCCTTTGCAATCGATGAGATATCTTCAGCAGTGTAATCACTTTTCTCCTTTGGTACAGACTTTGCTGGCTAACCTGCAACTTCCACAGAGAGTTTGGTTGGCATATTGGTCCTTCATAAATCCTGTTGAGATATTCTGGATCTGTAGCTTCCAGAAACATAGCCATCTTCACTTTCCATATGGAATACTCAGAAGGTTTCAACATGGGAACTCTTATAGTCTCATATCGACTATGAGTTATGGTTTTTGGAGGTTCTTCAGTTTTGGTGGGCTTGGTTGGAGTTTCTTCTTCAGACATGATTGTTTTTGGATCTTAAACTGTTTGTGTGTTAATAGATAGCTCTGATACCACTTGTTAGGTCACACACACTGTAGAAGGGGGTTGAATACAGTGTTTAGCACAATCAAATCGAATATAAGAACTCAAGTAACAGAAAACATATTTTATTCAACACAATAAACTCTGTTACAATATGAAACTGTCCTCTTTCAGTGATGAACAAATTATCACGAGAGCTTCTAGAGTTACAAAGAATAATAACTTTGATAATCGTAACACTTTTTGTGTAAACTCTATGCCCGTGTTTATATACTACACAGTTACAAGATAATCTTCTAATTGATATGGACATAATTCTGCTTCCTAAAATATATCAACTAGTTATATTTTCTTCCAAGTATTCTATTCTTCATAGAATTCCTTCTTCATGCATAATTCTTTCTGTCTTAGTCTCGATCTTCTTTCCTTTCAATCAGCCGCCTGCCTTATCTGAAAGTCATCTTAAGTCCTGATATTATCTCCTGATAAATATCTTCTGATCACTTAAGTTCTGATAACTTAAGTTCTGATATCTTAAGTTATGTCTTCAATATAAGTGCTGATTTCCAGTTAAGTATTGATTTGTCCTGTTAGGTAAGATCTGAAAACTAAACACAAATCATATTACACATTATATTATCAAATATATCTAACATAAAATATTAGCTATTATGTGCTATATATGTTCCGTATAGCTCGGGATATTGTTTGGGTATTTTATTGCGAATTAAATGCTTTTATATCAAAATTTATACGGCCCAGACTTTGTTTTAATAGATGATATATATAAAATAATTGGCCTTATTTTTCCTAATATGGCGCATACCATATCGATATTCCGAACATCCAGTTAATTTAGAAAATATTTTATTTCGTGAAAAATAATTTTTCCGGGCCCCTATGGGTGCTCAAAACCCCACAAAATCATATTTTTATTTTTATAAAATCACAGGATTTTCAAATATTTCATTTCAATTCATTTTTGAATTATTCACAAATTTTGGAAAATTTTGACATATATTTTGTATTTATTTGAAATTAAAAATTTAAAAATTATTCCCCAGAAATTATTAATTAAGGGCCAATTAGTTTTATTAAGAGATATAATAAGGCCTAAATTTTAATTAGGGGTATTATTTTGTAATTATAAATAGCCTAATTTTTATTAATTAATTATAAAAAAATCAAAAAATATCAAAAAATAAACTATTTTCTCTGCATAAATTAGGAATTAGGGTTCTTGACGCCTAAAGAATCAAAGCTTGTTATTGAGATTTTCTGAGATCCAAATCATATCATGTGAGTATCCAAACTGACCATCTTGATCTATTCCACATGTTTAATCCATCAATTTCATGATTTGATGCATAGATTTTCAATTTTAAATTCTAGGGTTCATGACTGAAATAGGGCTTTTTGATCCTAGGGTTATTTGATGAAATTGATTACTTGAATAGCTTTATATGATGATTTATGATTGATTTGTATCAATGAATTCATCAAACGATAGCTCGAATTGATATTTCATGTTCTATGATTTATGTGAATTTTTAATTAATCGTTTTTTTATTATAGATGAATCTGAGATATGTTTGGATATAGGGGTTAGATTGTACTATTTATTATCTTTAAGTTTACATATTAAACATGTAATTTCATGTACAAATAAAGAAGTTAGATGTTTGGCCGAAATTGTTGTTGATTTGATCGGAATTTCAGTTCTAGGGGTTAAGAGGTGTGATTGATGCTTGATTGTTGTTTGGAATCGAACCCCTGTGAAATTCAAACCAAAATGTACATGGATCGGCTGAAAATCAAGCTCGTTGGAGAATGGAGACGGCGGTCGGAGTTCTCGGGTTTTTTTTGGCCGGAATCTGCGCGGGGACGGTGGTCGAGGAAGAAGATCGCCAGGGTTGTGTTGCTGGATGACTGGGGAATGGAAGTAAACTATTAATGGATAAAAATCGATTCAGTAGGCTAGAAATTGGATCGCCGGAAACTGGGTTTACGTCACCGGATTTTAGATCGGTCGGCGACCCGTTTCCTGTTCTTCACAACCCGGACTCAAACCTGGTTTAAAACCCGGTTCTGATCCGGTTTTCCCCAATTCTGATTTCAAAACCCTATTTTTTGATTTTTCTTTTTAGTTTTATTTTTATAAAATCTAAAATTCAGTTTTATTTATTTAAATAAATTGATTAATTAATTAAATTAATTTATTGATTTATTTTATAAATAAATCTGATTTTTTTTAATTATTTTTAAAAATCCAAAATATTATTATTTATGATTTATTTAAATTGATTAATGTTAGGAATATGTTGTGAACTTGATGATAAATCATACAAAACACCTTAGTAGATTTAACTTAGTGAATATTATAGCATTCGATGGATGATCAAATATAGTCCCGACGGATGACTCAATATAGTCCCGACGGATAATGATTTGACATCCATCGAGTGAGTAGCTTATGTAATAATAAGTATTGTAGCACATTTCTGCAAACAACTTTGTGTAGATTCTGTAGGAGCATATGAGTCATGTTGACTACTAGTAGATATGCAGAATAGGTTGATGAATTGTAAATATAAGATGTCTGGTAATTCTGCATAAGTGAAATGGAGTCAAGTGTCAAATAGCTACCCGACGGATGATCAACAAAGCTACTCGACGGATGATCAACAAGCTACCCGACGGATAACAAGCATGTACCCGACGGATGATGAATTCAAATATCTGTTGACAGTGACAACACAGTCACATGCGTTGGGTGTTTGCAAAAGGAATGTGGCAGCCTGTTTAACAGGAAATTGAGAACAAAGAAGCATTACCATTTCTATGCAAGTTATGAAGATTTTCAAAGATGCTGGAATAGAGTAATGAAGCAGCATGGAGTTAGACTTGATAGGTTTTGTTTTATTATCCTGTCTTATTACCATGTAAACTTGATGATATATAAACCAAGTGTAGCTATTAGAACAAATAACTAAGCAAACACATTTAGAAGAGAAATAGAAAAAGCTGTACTTGTCAAGAATTACTCTGTAGTTTGTTTGTTCAACTTGTAATGCAGCTGTGAATCAATTTGAGCTTAACAGAGTTCTCAAATCAATATATATATATATATATATATCCTTGGTGGATACATTCAAATCCACCAGAAAATTTTAAAGACTTGTGTTTTTATTACTTTGTGTTTGATTTACTTAATTCTTTCATTCCGCACTTTGCAAATCAAAACACTTATATATATATATTGAGTTAGAACATTTTTATAAATCTCATAAAGAAGCCAGAATTATATTCAACCCCCCTTCTATAATTCTTGTTGTATTGTTTGGGAATAACAATTGGTATTAGAGCAAGCTCTTGAAGTACAAAGAGTGTAAAGATCACAACAAACAGCAAGATGAACACAAAGGATGTTGGTATTAAAATTCCTTTTCCGGACAAAGATAATTATCACCACTGGAAGGTGAAAATTCATCTACATCTTCTTTCTCAAGATGAGACCTATGTGGATTGCATAGAGAGAGGACCTCATTACCAATGAGATCTGCAACTGGCAATGAACCATCTGTTCCCAAGTCTAGGCATGAATGGTCAGATCCTGATATTGAGCAAGTCAGGAAAGACAAGAAGGCCATGAATATATTATTCAATGGAGTTGATGGTGACATGTTTGACAACATTATTAACTGCAAAACAGCCAAGGAGGTTTGGGACACTATTCAGATTATTTGTGATGGTACTGAGCAAGTAAGAGAGAATAAGATGCAGCTGCTAATTCAGCAATATGAGCACTTCCATTGTGAAGATAGTGAGTCTCTCACTGATATTTTTAGTAGATTTCAAAAACTACTAAATTCTCTGAAGTTGCATGGAAGAGTCTATTAGACAAAAGACTCTAACCTCAAGTTCCATAGATCTCTTCCAAATGAGTGGAAACCAATAACAGTCTCATTGAGAAATTCTCAGGATTACAAGGAGTTTACCTTGGAGAGACTGTATGGCATCCTGAAGACTTATGAGCTTGAAATAGACCAAGATGAGAGGATAGAGAAAGGAAGGAGGAAAGGAGGATACATAGCACTGGTTGTTGAGTTAGAGAAAGAGAAAGAGATGAATGTAGAAGTTGTTGAGTCTACTTCAAAGGTCTGTGAGAACAAGGGCAAAGGGCTGGTAGCTGAAAATGAAGATCATTTAAGCCAAGATGATATGGATGATATTGATGAGCATTTAGAATTCCTTTCTAGAAGATTTTCCAGGATCAAGTTCAAAAAGGAATTTGGAGCAGCCAAGCCAAGTAGAAACATGGTGGATAAATCCAAATTCAAATATTTCAAATGTGGCTTGGCAGGGCATTTTTCCAGTGAGTGTAGAAAGTCAGATTCCAGCAAAAAGAAGTTTGGGCTTGTTGATTACAAACAGAAATATTTTGAGTTGCTCAAGCAAAAAGAAAGGGCTTTCATTACACAGGAAAATGACTGGGCAGCTGATGGATTGGATAAAGATCAGGATGTGAGCTATGTCAATCTAGCCCTGATGGCCAAGTCTGATGAAACAGAAACAAGTTCTTCAAGTAATCAGGTAATCACCACTAACCTAGCACATTTATCTAAAGCTGAGTGTAATGATGCAATCAATGACATGTCTACATAATTATATCACTTGCGTGTTACACTTAAGTCCCTCACTAAGGAAAATGCTAAAATTAAAGAAAACAATTTATTTTTAAGTGAGAGGAATAATGTGCTAGAGTCTCAGTTTATTGAATTTGAAAAATTGAGATTTGAGTGTAAGATTGCTAAGGATGAATTAACTGAGTCCTTGAAGAAAGAAGAGATTTTAAAGAAGCAGCTTGAACGAGAACATGAAGTGATTAATGCATGGAAATCATCCAGAGATGTCCATGATCAAATCACTAAAGTTCAAGGTATTGAGTCCTTTTGTGATGCAGCCTGGAAAAAGAGTAAGGAGAAGCTGGAATCCAATTTAGTTGAAGGATTGATAACAGATGTGGACTCGATGGATGATGAGAATCATCCTTCGGATAATCAAAAGGATTATATGTCGAGTGACAAAGAGCCACATCCGTCGACTGTGAACAAACCTGTTTTCAAACCTGTGAGAAAAGCCAAGATTACCAAGTTGAATGAAAAATATAGATCAGTTTTCAAAAACTTTGTTTCAGGAGAATCAAGTCAAGTGAAGAAGGAGAAGAAAGTGATTGTTGGTCATCTGTTCATCAAGCAATTGAATGACAGATTAGAAAAGATTGAGGTTAAAACAGAAACTAAAAAGAAAAACAATAGAAATGGGAAAGTAGGGATTAACAAATATAACAACTACACACCTGATAAGTATGCTCCAAGAAAAATTTATGTTAAGTGTGGTAGTGTTAACCATTATTCTGTTAATTGCAAACTTGCCATGCCTACTCCTATATTTGTACCCTCTTCTTTTCCCACCATGAATGCCATGCCTTCTATGCCTATGAATGCTATGTCTGCTCAGAATATGAATGCAAAATTTGCTAATATTCCATTTGCACCTAATCCTTATTATGCTGCATTTAGTATGCCACAAATGCCATTTAGCATGCCTTACTGGAATAACATGTCTTTTTCTGCTAATCAAAATGTGCATGATAATTTTCTGTTTTAATGACTGATTTCAAAGGTCCAACTCAAATGACTAAGGATGAATCAGAAATTCCCAAGTCAAATGAGATCAAACCTAAAAAACCTAAGAAGAAATCTAACAAGGCAGGACCCAAGGAAACTTGGGTACCAAAATTAACTTGATTTGGTTTTGATGTGTGCAGGGAAAAAGAAAGAATCTTTGGTACCTGGATAGTGGTTGTTCAAGGCACATGACTGGAGATTCTACCCTGCTCACAGAAGGAGAGAGCTGGTCCAAGTATTACTTTTGGAGATGACAGCAAGGGTTATACTGTGGGATATGGCTTGATTTCAAAAGATAATGTCATCATTGAAGAGGTTGCCCTAGTGGATGGTCTCAAACACAATTTGTTGAGTATCAGCCAGCTTTGTGATAAGGGCAATTCATTAACCTTCAATTCAGAAGTCTGTGTTGTGACAAACAAAAGAAGCAACAAAGTGGTTCTTACTGGAGTGAGAAAAGGAAATGTGTATCTAGCTGGCTTCAACTCATCTAATGCAGAATCTGTCACTTGTCTTCTCAGTAAAGCAAGTCAAGATGAATGTTGGCTATGACACAAGAAGCTGTCATATCTAAACTTTAAGACCATGAATGAGCTTGTCAAGAAAGAACTAGTAAGAGGAATTCCTTAAGTGGAGTTTTCTAAGGATGGATTGTGTGATGCCTGCCAAAAGGGAAAGCAGATTAAAGTATCATTCAGAAAGAAGTTTGATTCAATAATTGAAGAACCTTTGTAATTGCTACACATGGATCTATTTGGACTAGTCAATGTGTTGTCCATTTCAAGAAAAAGATTTTTCCTAGTAATTATAGATGATTTCTCAAAGTTCTCTTAGACATATTTCCTAAATTCTAAAGATGAAGCTAGTGAAATCATTATCAATCACAGAAGGCAAGTCAACAATCATCCTGATTTTAAAGTAAGAAGAATCAGGAGTGACAATGGAACTGAATTCAAGAATTATGTGATGAGATCATTATATGAAGAGAATGAGATAATGTATGAGTTTTCTGTAGCAAGAACTCCACAACAAAATGGAGTAGTGGAAAGAAAGAACAGATCTCTTATTGAAGCTGCAAGGACAATGCTTGAAGAGTCAAAGTTACCAACATATTTTTAGGCTGAAGCTGTGAATACTGCATGCTATACTCAGAATATTTCTTTGATTAATCAAGTAAAGTGTATGACACCCTATCAATTGTTCAAGAACAAGAAACCAACCCTAAATTTTCTTTATGTCTTTGGCTGTAAATGTTTTATCTTGAGAAATCAAACTGATTAACATGGGAAGTTTGATGCTAAAGCAGATGAAGGAATTTTTGTTGGATATGCTGTGGGAAAAGCATATAGAGTCTACAATCTTAGAACCAACATTGTTATAAAATCAATACATGTTGTGTTTGATGATAAAAAGATTGAAGGACTGCAAGATGAAGATCCTCATGAAAGCCTTAAGTTTGATAATGTGGAAATGGTTAGTGATGACAGTGATGATGAAAATGATCAAGAAACAGTGAATAAGGATAATGCAGAAAAATCTACAAATAATGAAGCACATAATTCAACATCTGTCGAGTTGCAAAATGCTTCATCCGTCAGGAGACAAGCCTTATCCGTCGGGAGATAATCAGCTTCATCCATCGGAACACAAAGTGCACCATCCGTCGGGTCATTAAGAGAAGCTGAAAGTCAGAATAGATCACTTATAGAAAGCTCCCCTTTCTCAAATCAGAGATTCACAAACTCAGAGGAAGTTTCTATTAATCAAAACTCAGTCACACATCAAGACAACAATGAGGCCTCTTCATCTAGAGCTAATCTACCTCAACAAAGAAAATGGACTAAAGATCACCCTTTTGAGCTCATCATTGGTGATGCATCTTCTAGAGTTCAAACAAGGAGAGCAACTCAAGAAGAATATCTATATAGCAGCTTCCTATCTAAATAAGAACCAAAGAAGGTAGAAGAAGCATTGTTGGATCTTGATTGGATTTTAGCTATGCAGGAGGAGCTAAACCAATTTGAAAGGAATAAAGTATGGAAGCTGGTACCCAAGCCCAAAGGAAAGAATCCAATTGACACCAAATGGGTATTCAGAAATAAGATGGATGAAAATGACATAGTAGTAAGGAACAAAGCTAGATTGGTTGCTAAGGGCTATTGTCAACAAGAAGGAATAGATTTTGATGAAACTTTTGCTCCTGTTGCAAGACTTGAAGCCATTAGAATTTTCTTAGCCTATGCAACTCATGCAAATTTCAAGGTCTATCAAATGGATGTCAAAAGTGCTTTTCAGAATGGAGATTTGGAGGAGGAAGTCTATGTTAGTCAGCCTCCTGGTTTTGAAGATCCATATTTCCCAATTCATGTCTACTATCTTTTGAAAGCACTTTATGGAATGAAGCAAGCACCTAGAGCCTGGTATGACACTTTATCAAAGTTTCTTTTAGAAAAACACTTCATATAAGGTACTGTTGATAAAACATTATTCTTTATAAAATGTTAATGGCTCTAGTATACTTGTTCAAATTTATGTAGATGATATTATTTTTGGCTCTACAGATGAAAAACTTTGCAAAAAGTTTGCCAAATTGATGCAAAGTAAGTATGAAATGAGCACGATTGGAGAACTAACTTACTTTCTTAGTTTACAATTTAAGCAAGTTAGTGATGGAATATTCATTAGTCAAACTAAATACAATCATGATCTTTTAAAGAAGTTTGATCCAATAGATTGCACATCTGTAAAAACTCCCATGACCACTGCAACTAAGCTTGAATTAAACACTACTGAAAAGTCTGTGGATATTTCAAGCTATAGGGGCATGGTTGGCTCACTTCTGTACTTAACAGCTAGTAGGCCAGATATAATGTTTGCTACTTGTCTTTGTGCTAGATTTCAGGCTGATCTTAGAGAATCTGACTTAGTAGCTATTAAGAGAATTTTCAGATATCTCAAGGGAACACCAAAACTTGGCATTTGGTACCCTAGAGATTCTGGTTTTGATCTAACTAGTTATTCAGATGCAGATTATGCAGGTTATAGACAGAAAAATTACAACAGGAACCTGTCAATTTCTAGGGAACAAGCTTGTGCCCTGGTTCAGTAAAAAGTCTCTACTTTTACAGCTGAAGCTGAATATATTGCTGCTGGTAGTTGCTGTGCACAAATTTTGTAGATGAAAAACCAATTGTTGGACTATGGTCTACAAGTGGATAGAATTCCCATTTTCTGTGATAACACAAGTGCAATTGCCATCACTGAAAATCCAGTGCAACATTCAAGAACAAAGCACATAGACATCAAGTACCACTTCATAAGGGAACATGTAATGAATGGTACTGTGGAACTTCATTTTGTTCCAAGTGAAAAGCAGCTTGCAGACATATTTACCAAGCCACTTGATGAATCCACCTTTCAAGGTTGGTAAGTGAGTTAGGTATACTTAATTATTCTTGAATGATTTCAGATATTTTGCAAGTTGGTATGCAGCTAGAAATTTAATTGATTTTTCTGTATTGGATGAAATTTTGGCTAAGTCAAAATTTACATCCCAACGGATGCTCATTATCCATCGAGTTTGATCATCTATCGAAATATTAATTGTTAATAAAAATCAATTATTTTTTTGTAATATTTTATAATTCAACGGATAACTGATTTATCCTCATTCGTTGAATTGTCCCAATCCTAGTCGTTAAATCTCTGAACATTATCCATCGAGTACACTTATAGTTTGTAAGCATGACACGACGGATACGTGACATAATTTTTACAGTTTATTCATTTTTAAACGGCAATTTTGGGCAATTTTTATTGGTCACTTTATTTTACTTTATTATTTTTGATAGTTTATTTCTGAGATGGTATAAAAGCTTAATTCAGTTTTACTCTAATCTTTTATCATTCTCAAGATTCAATTGCTATAACTTCTTTCTTCCTTAAAAGCAAATACTTTCTCTACAAATTTTCAAATCTCTAACAATGGCACTAGTCATCAAAATCATGTCTCAAACTGGATATATCTATGAATAAAACAATTTCACAGCTCTAGTGAATAAGGAGATTCAACAGTCTGGAGATTACCACAAAATTGATGGATTTTGTGAAAGGCTGTAAACTCAACTATGCTATGTCGGAATCTCCCACCATCTACCGTGAGGTTGTAGAGGAGATATAAACAACTGCAGTGTACAACTCAACTGATAAGACCATCACTTTCACTCTTAAAGGTAAGAAGTTTGCATTAATAGTGATATTGTCAAAGCATGTTTTAGAATTCCTGATAATACTATAACTGCTCTACACACAGACACTGACATAGTTAACATGCTAAATTCCATGAGCTATGCACTTTCCACTTCTAAGTTAAGTGAAATTAGGAGGTTAGGTCTTAGAAAGGAATGGAGCTTTCTGTGTGATGTGGTAACTAAAGTGTTTTCTGGTAAAATTAGCAATTTTGATTCTGTTAACATTTCTATGCTTAACATGCTTTACATGCTAGTCACTGATAAGTACTTTAACTTTTATGACTTGGTCTTATTTGAGTTATGTTTTAAGTTAGGAGAACTCAATAAGAGAGGTAAAAATGTCTATTATGCTAGATTCTTTATGATGCTTGCTAACTATCTCATTGAGAACATTGTGATTGAGAACCCAACCAACAAGCTGAATTGTTGGGTTCAAGAAAGAAGAATAATTGTAGATCTTAATAGAGCAGACCACCACAAAGAAGTGCCCCTCTTCTATTTCCCAGTTATGGAGGGACCTCAGGCTAGTGAGATAATTTCTACTGTCTCCACTCTTCCAACCACACACACTTCTTTGTATTCAAATGTAGCAATAACATCTGTGTCAATGACCCAACAGATGCCTACCCAAGATACTAAACCAAAAGTTTCAGAATCCAAGTCTAAGAAAGCCCCCTCTTGTTTCTTTCAAAAGAAACCAGTTGCAAAATCCACTAAAACCAAAGAGGGGAGTGTGAAGGAGGGTAAGCAAGGTGAGGGATAGGGTGAAAGTCAAAGAAACCCTAAGGATAAGGCTGGTGAGAAGAGTGTACCCAAACCTAGCCATACCACAGTTTCCCAATAAACTGTGGTTGTTAATAAGGAAATTAGCTCATTACTAGTTTCATCCTCCCAAAAGGATGCTACTATTAAAACAAGCTCCCAACCAGGAGCACATGCCAAGAGGGGTAGGGACACTAGCTCACCACAAACTTATGCTAGAAAGAAAAGATCAAAAACCCTTGGGGATGCACATGGCACACACACAGTGCAAACTGGTGCTAAAGACCCAGTCACTGCACCTTTTCAAAGTCAGATTGATGTGGCTCCAATAAATGTGGAGTCACAGCCAAAGTCTCTCATAATTGAAGCACCTGATACACCAAATTCTCCCACACACTCACTGGATGTTGACATGATAAATACATCACTTCCAAATTCTCCATCTTTAACTCTCTTGGAGAAGTCAAAAATCCAAGCAAGTGAGCATCATCTTTTAGATGATTTGTTGGCTCACTTGCCATTTCTTTCTGAGTCTGTTGAGACATCTATGCCAAAATTTTCATCAATCTGCATAGAGTCTACAATAGTCTCCACTCCAAACTCATTCATTTCTTCTATCCCGATGGATATTCATCATCCGTCGAGTAGTGATTATATCCCGACGGATAAGCCTAACAGCAGTCATCCGTCGGATAGCCAAACTACTATCCCGATGGATATTCCTCATCAGCCGGGTGTCTCTGCACAACTTAAAATTTCTTCAATTCTCACAAGTGCAGAAGACTTAGTAGTAATACAATCACTCTTAGGACTAAGGGAATGAAGTGAATTGAGTGAGAGTCTGGGTTGCTCCCAAGAAAAAAGAGAGAAAAAGAGTGAAGAAATACAGTCCATTTCTTCGGGACTGGAAAAAGTGAGTGAGAGGAGTCCCACCTTAGATGGTGAAGGTGAGGGTGTGAGGGTGGGAAGCCAAGGGGAGCCCTTGATGCAAAAAGAGGGAGATCATGAGAGAAAAGCAGGTACAAGAGTGATAAGGATGGAATCCATTGCAAGTGAGTCAATGAGTGTCAATGATGCAGAAAGGAAAAGGCTATTTTAGCAAAAATATCAAGCTGTTATAAATTCTATTTCCCTGGATGCTGGGACATTTACTCACCCTGTTGCAGCTTACCAAACTCTAGCTGTGCAGGGTAATGAGGAGGCTGAAAGGATGCTACATTTGGTGCACACTACACAATCTCTTCAAAGAGCAAAGGATGCAATCACTGCTATGCCTTCCAATACTGGCAGTGATTTTGAACTGGCTGAAAATTCATTTGGGGATGCTTGTGGGGATGATGAGGAAGACAGCATG
Organism: Apium graveolens; assembly: GCF_009905375.1. Taxonomy (NCBI): domain Eukaryota; kingdom Viridiplantae; phylum Streptophyta; class Magnoliopsida; order Apiales; family Apiaceae; genus Apium; species Apium graveolens. The sequence goes on along the minus strand of NC_133654.1, from coordinate 196,326,659 downwards.
AGCATAGGGGGAGATGCAGATGTTCCTGCCTGGATGCTAACAAAAGAATGTTCCTACTCACATCTCCAATCAACATTATTCAAGCTGATCCATGACACCCAAACAGCCATTTAAGCATCTATTAATGCCAGCACAAAGAAGCTACTCATAGCTCACCTTGAAGCACTCCAATTGCACAAAATTCAAGCTCTCCAATACAGTCAGAGTGTGGATGAAATCAAGCAAGAAATTTCTGAAGTAAAATAGGATTTATAGCAAGGTTGGATGCTAGAATTCCTGGAACCACCATGACTGAAATAGCTCACAAGCTAAGGAATGAGGCTGATCTCAATAGAAAAGTTGAGGCCATGGACTCAAGATTATCTGATGTAGAGAAGTCAATGGCCAAGATACTCACCAATCAAGAAACTCAGACTGCTCTACTTCAACAATTGGTGGCTGCTCAACTCCCTCCCACTCAACAACTTGATGCTAACAAAAGGGGGAGAAAGGCTCAAGTGAGGGGGAGAAACAGCTTAACATACAAGTCAGCAAAGTGATTGTGCCAGCAATTACTTTCACAAAGCCACCAGTCATGGATAGCATTGACATCATAAATCTGGCAGCAGCAAAACTAAACACAGATGACAAACTGCTAAAGATTGATGTAGCAGCAGCTGAGAAGGAGTTGAAAGAAAAATGGAGAAAGATAGATGCAGAAATTCAACAAAAGTTTGGGCCAATTCAGAACCCAGACAAAACATTCATTCATCACTCTCAAGTCAAGAACATTTATGTGAATGAAATGAGTATGAATTATCTGGAAAAAGGCCAAACATCTTGCATCAAATCTCCAGAAACAAATTTCATCATGAAGCCTAAAAGAAACTACTTAAAGTTTTCAGACAAGAATCCTATGAATACTGTGTATGAGACACCTAGGCCAGATGAGAAGAATCTGTTGGCTAGGTCAATTGCCTTCTACAAAGATCCAGCTGATTCAGCACTCCAAAGAAGATTAGCCAAGATTTACAGAAATGGTAAGAAAATTTGTGTGGTGGCTGGACACCCCATATTTGTGGAAGCTAAGAAGAAAGAGAAAGAAAGAATCAGGAAAGAAAAGAAGCAAGCTGCTCTGGATGCTAAAAAGCTTAAACAAAAGAAGAAGCAAGTTGCTATCTTGGCCAAGCTTCAAGCTGTAAAAACCACAACAATAATTCCTGCACAACCAACTGTAATTGCTGAACCTAAGGATCTGAAAGTGCAAGAAAAATCACAGCAGAAAAGAAGATTAAGATACAAGCTCCATTCCAAGAAAAAATTGGACTTTAATGATGAAGAAATGGAAGACAATATTAATAAAAAGTTCACAACTACAACTCAAACATCAAAACCCTCAGTGGAATTTGAAGTAATCAAGGTGGTGGATCCAACTAGGAATATTCATGGTGAACCCATAATTCCAAAGGATGAGCCAGTGGACTAGGATAGTTTGCCCATTCCTGAGCTAAAATTTCCTATCTTCAAGACAAAGAAGACAAAGATAAGAGCTAGCAATAAAGTAAAACCAGTGATTCTGAAATCCAAGACCCTAGTCAAATCTAAATCCACAGTCAACAAAGGAGATATGTTGTACATCTGTGACATCAAAGAGTTTTTTGACATTAACCTCTACTTAGATGAATTGGAAGAAGTTAGAGGAATTGATGCTCACAGACATCTCCCTGAAAGACTGGTATTCAAATATAAGGGAGGAAAAGAGATCATATAACCACTTCACAGGATTCTTCTAGAAAGCCAATCTGTGATAATAAAGATCTACTCATCTTTCAAAAAAAACTTTGGATACCATGTGACTGCTAGAAGATTAGTTCTAAAGAAAATTGAGGAGCTCAGGAGTAATAAAGCCAAATATGCACTTCCAAAAACTCTATCAATTCCCTTCACAGGAAAGAGAGTGCATTTGAGGCCTTATTGGTTGATGGAATTCAGGGATGAAAAAAGAGTAAGAAGATTTTTCAGATTGGAGGACCAGTTGAGTATCTCTAGCAATGCGACTCTATTGGAAATGCAAGGAATGCTAGATCTCTCAGAAGCTGATGAACTTGAATTCCACAGACAACTCCAAAACCAGATAGAAGAGAATAACAGGAGGCTTGGGAAGAAACCTAAACAATCAAGGAAATAGACTTATCTGCTCAGACTAGAGGAGCACCTTGATAATGATTGTGAGATATTCTTTGTATACTTTGCATTGTTCAATTTTCAGTAAATTTTGCAGCACTTATCAGTTTTATCTACTATTTTCAATTTGTATTCTTACAGTGTTTTGTTATCATCAAATTTCTCTTAATTTATGGCTACAATTCCGATAGACATAAATTGGGGGAGATTGTTAGGAATATGTTGTGAACTTGATGATAAATTATATAAAACGCCTTAGTAGATTTAACTTAGTGAATATTGTAGCATCCAACGGATGATCAAATATAGTCCCGACGGATGATTTAATATAGTCTCGAGCCTTCTTTTCTTTGAACCCACCCAATCAAAAATTCCCCACGGATGATGATTTGACATCCATCGAGTGAGTAGCTTATGTAATAATAAGTATTGTAGCACATTTCTGCAAATAACTTTGTGTAGATTCTGTAGGAGCATATGAGTCATGTTGACTACTAGTAGATATGCAAAATAGGTTGATGAATTGTAAATATAAGATGTCTTGTAATTCTGCATAAGTGAAATGGAGTCAAGTGTTAAATAGCTACCCAACGGATGATCAACAAAGCTACCCGACGGATGATCAACAAGCTACCCGACAGATAACAAGCATGTACCCGACAGATGATCAATTCAAATATCTGTTGACAGTGACAACACAGTCACATGCGTTGGGTGTTTGCAAAAGGAATGTGGCAGCCTGTTTAACAGGAAATTGAGAACAAAGAAGCATTACCATTTCTTTGCAACTTATGAAGATTTTCAAAGATATTGGAATAGAGTAATGAAGCAGCATGAAATTAGACTTGATAGGTTTTGTTTTATTATCCTGTCTTATTACCATGTAAACTTGGTGATATATAAACCAAGTGTAGCTAGTAGAACAAATAACTAAGCAAACACATTTAGAAGAGAAATAGAAAAAGTTGTACTTGTCAAGAATTTCTCTGTAGTTTGTTTGTATAACTTGTAAAGCAGCTGTGAATCAATTTGAGCTTCATAGAGTTCTCAAATCGATATATATATATATATATATATATATATATATATATATATATATATATATATATCTGGTGGATACATTCAAATCCACCAGAAAGTTTTTAAAGACTTGTGTTTTTATTACTTTGTGTTTGATTTACTTAATTCTTTCATTCCGCACTTTACAAATCAAAACACTTATATATATTGAGTTAGAACATTTTTATAAATCTCAAAAAGAAGCCAGAATTACATTCAACCCCTCTTCTGTAATTCTTATTGTATTTTTAGGGAATAACAATTAATTATTTTGATAATTAATCAGTTTATTTAGATAATTTATATTAATTTTATTTTAATTCCAAAAATTATGGAAAATTCATTTTTAATTCTGATTATTCCTAAATAATTATTTAAAAATGTAATTAATATTTAATTAATTTGAATAATTGATTATTTTGAATAATATTTGAATTATTCTTATTAATTGAGTATTAATTGAACCGTTTATCCATTTCAATTGAAACGAACGCTCCTAAATTCAGAAAAATGATCTGTTTCCTATAAAAATAGTTTTAAATCCCAATTTATTTCGGAAACGAGTCGTATTTCAATATTTATTTGATCTTAGACATGATTATTAGGTATATAATTTAAATAAATTTTAAAAATTAGGGAACGAGTCTAATATTGTTCAATAATACGAATAATGACTCGATTTTAATTATAAAAATGTTTTGAAGACCCAAATGACTATTTGACTTAGGTGCTATGTGATTTGTATGCATAGTCGAGTCTTAAATGTCAGTTTGATTATTATATGGGTTAACAATTATCGTATTGGTAGAGAATAAGACGCATGTGGATATAGATTGATGTATCAATACTATACTAGTTAATTAAATTAGTACCTTTTCTTGATAGATACGAATCCAGCGAAGTAGTTCAGGCCAGTGATAGAAGATTGTGATAGATTTGAGGTAGATCACATACCAGACAAGTTTCTCCCCTATTCTAAATTTAGAATAGTGAATTGCTATGCTTAATTCTATATCTGATTCAAATGGTTGATACATTGAATATTGATAAATTTTGTTCATATTCACTGAAACACAATTAATATTCTTTGATCATACTTTTATCTTATTTCTGATTACCCTGATACGTTGAATACTCTATTCATATTCCAATAGATTATACAATATCTATATCTTGATGTATATCTTGATGTTGGGATAACATCGAAGCATATCGATTATTCTGGATTTTTATCCTATGGACTGGATGGTTATGATTAGGGCCAAGGATGAACTGGAACCTTTAATTAATTATGGAGGCTAGAAATGAGCCCGGGTACCTTGTTATGATGTAGGTCCATGCGAATGGCATAAATCCGTACTGTATCTGACTGATTAGCAGATTACAGTACTGTGATAGTTTGTGTCCAGTCTAGTTAGTTGATAATCGCGGATAAGGGCCTTCATTATTCCTTACAGATATATACAGATACATATAAAATCTGATTATCTATTCATATCAGATTCATTTGACTTTTTTATGATATTATATACATATTGTGGACTTGCTGAGCAATTATGGCTCACCCTTTTTGTAGTTACTCACTTTATCTTTCGGTAAAAGCTGAGAAAGAAACCTATCCACACCAGGGTAGTAAAGAAGCAAGTGAAGAGGAGGGACCCTCTGGCACCAAGGGTGCTAATCCTAATTCAAGAATAGAATTTTGAGCTACCAGAACAGGTTTAGTGTAGATAGATGTTGTGTGTGTTTGAATATAATGAACTTAGTTTTAAAACATGTCTAGTTGGTTTGTAATAAAAAGAGGCTTGTAAAATTTTGGATTTAAGAATGTAATAAAAGTAGTGTTGTGTTCTTGTCTTCATACCTTAACCTTAAAGATCGTGAGTAGTAGTATAAATGGGTTAGTTGTATGTTTATATATTTATTATACAGGTTGATTTATGTTGGTAGTTGGAAAGTAATCCCCAGATCTAGACCCCGGATTTGGAGGGCGTTATAGTTTGGCACCAGAGCTATAGGTTTTGGTCCATGAAACAAGAACACTAGGACTAAGATAGGATATGAAGATCACATAAGGTAGGAATAAGATTGTTAGGGTTTTGTTAAATTATAGATTAAGTGTCTATAAGTTTTAGAAATGCAATGTTGACCCTTTTCTTGTGTTTTGACTATGCTATTATTAGATGGAGACTTCATCTAATCGTAGACGTAGAGGGTAGGCAGCAGCAGAGCCACCAACATAGATACCTCCACCAGTACCTATTGATCAACCAGTACTCGAGATACCTGATCCGATAGACTATCTGTAGTATTTTGAACCTCAGATACCGCCACATTTGCCACTTGAATATCCTTATCCACATGTTATGGAGCCCCAACTACAACCAGCATTATTTCCAGCCCCTCTAGCAGTGTACGCTCTTATTCCTGAGGTCTTTCAGATGCCACTAGTAGAGTATATAGAATAATAGGAGGTAGACCGGACTGTGATGCCTATGAATATAGTGCCATAGATCATTCAACAGGATATCACTGAAGTACCTTCCCAAGGATCAGAGGGAGAGATTGGAGAGCTCTATACAGTTCCTTATCATGAGTTCGCTAGTATACGTTAGGACATGCAGTTCTGGAGGGCACAGTGTCGGGATATACTTGGTTTGGTTGATCAGTGAGAGACTGGTCCGCTAGCAGCTTTATAGAAAGATTACTTCTTGAGAGAGATATTGATACACCGTAGAGCTTCCAGAGAGTTGGGAGAGCTGATACATGAGGGAACTCATGCCTATGCAGAGTTTAATCGAGCAGTTCGACTTGCTCAGTTGATTTTGGAGACGATCCGTCAGCAAATAGATCGAGTGCCACCAGGTTTCTGAGACATAGTGGGATAATCAGAGATGTTGTATGATATGTGATATATGTATATAGAGGCAGGCATAGTAGTAGTGAGGTTAGGCATGTCTATCTCACCGTTTTGGTTTGTATCCGGCAGTAGTATTTGACAGACTTTTGCAGCAAGCACTCACACCTGACGCTGGTGTTATTATATAGAATATACTCTTTTCAACCTTTTTTGTTCTAGTTATTTAAACGTCAGTTTTACAGTATTTACATTTTCTTAACCGTCCTGTAGTTTTTTCATATTTTTAAATTATATTTGACTTGTGAAAGGACAAGCAAATTATTTGATAATGATGTGATGTGGAACAGAGCTATAAAAAAGTTTAATTTGTTTAAATCTTCTATTTTAATGAAAGTTAAATTGTTCCTTTATTTATTATCAACTGTTTAATGGATTATTAAATGAATTGCTTGTCTTATCACCTGAACAATGGAACCTAAAAGAAAGACTAGAACTGAGACTTCCAATAACGACCTTGAGGAACAAAACAACCATACCATGAACCAGATGTTTCAGTTGATGCAACAACAGATGGTTATGATGTAACAACAGATGCAACAACAATAATAACAATAATTCCAACAATAGATATTGCAACAACCACCTCATAATGTCCCATAAGTACCACTATCAGTCATGCCTACTGTTACTTTTAAGCAATTCCAGTCAGTGAAACCCCCAGAATTTGAAGGTTCGGCAGATCCTACCAAAGCCAGGACATGGATGAAAGAGATGGAAAAAGTATTTGCGCTAGTAAAGGTCGAGGAAGATCAGAAGACCGACTTTTATAGTTATTTTCTGAAAGGAGAAGCCAATTATTGGTGGGAATCAAAGAAGAATTTATAGGGTACAGATATTGTGACGTGGGATAGGTTCACTGAGTTATTTCCGGAGAAGTATTTTTCCCCGCTACATGAAGAATCAGATGGAAATAAAGTTTCTAGAATTGAAATAGGGGAACATGTCAGTGGTTGAGTATGAAGCCAAGTTTACAGAATTGGCTAGGTTTGTGCCAGAGCAAGTGGATAACGAGGAGAAGCGAGCTAAAAGATTTCAACAAGGGTTGAAGTCATGGATCCGCAGTGGGGTAGCAGTGTTTGTATAACGACTCGTATTTTGTATTATTAATAGTGTAATTATTAAATAAATAAATAAAATATATTATGGTTCGCTCAGTTATGTGGTATTAAAATTTATTGTTTATTATGTGTGACTCGGTGGTGTGCGAGAATTACTTGTATTATTAATTGTTGAGTCGTATGGTTTTGTTTTTGTTTTTAAAAGTGATTTTATGGAAGATTTATTTTCATAAATATTAGAATTATCTCTAAAATTATTTTATGCTTTTATAATTTCAATAATTATTTATAGGAATTTATAAAATTTGGAAAATAATATTTTTTCAATTATTTATCACTAAATAATTTTCTGATTATATTTAAGCGTGAATTTAAAATTAAATTTAAGGATGTTTCAAAAATTATGAAACCTATATTTTATTAGTATTTGAATATTTCGAGAATTTAAAAATTATTTTGGAAATTTTTCAGGTTATATTTTCCCACACATTTGTTCAATAAATCGTAAAATGCGGGTCTGATGCACAATTAAAAAATGTTTTAAAAATTATAAAATTTTATTTTTATTAGTTTTTAAATATTCCGAGAATTTTAGAAGTATTTCGGTAATTTTTTGAGTTAGTTTCACTAGCAAGTTTGTTCATTAAATTACGAAATGCGGGTTTGATGTTAAATCCAAAAATATTTTAAAAATTACAAAATTTATATTTTACTGGTTTTTTGAATTTTCGGGAAATTTTAAAATTATTTTGGTAATTTTTCAATTTGTTTTTACCCATAAATTGTATCGTTAAAAGCAAAAGCGAGTATTAGAAATCAGGCTTGCAGTATAAGGGGGTACGTGGCAATTCCTGTGTATGTGCATTTTCTACGTTGTGCACGTTTTGCATATTAAATAAAAAAGAGAGAAAAAAACAGGATCAGCCACCGCTTCTCTCCTCCCTCACTCTCTTCTCTTCTCTCTTTCTCTACTTTATTCCCCACCCTACTCAGTTTCACCGCTCAAGCCCCGTTCCCCCCAATTTCCTTTTACCTCTTTTTTTTTCTCTTTGTCCGTGTATATTTATGTACACCAAATATTTAAAAATTTATATTTCCTAAACCGTTTATCCAAATTTCAATTTCTATACATGAAAATGATCAGCGTTTCGATATCTACACATAGGTATATATATTTCAAGGTTTTGAGAAGAAAAATTTTGGGGCATAGTTTACGTTTTAATTTATTTTCGGAGCGTAGAAAAGGAGTTTGATGGTGTTGGTTATTCCACATGGCATTTCAGCGTGTGTATGTCTATGACTATTAATTTCGGATTTTTCGGGAGATATTTTCTGGACATCAAATAATCTCTTTGGGTGATCAGAATTTATTTTGGGTAAGGATTCCGAGATTTCCGATTTCGTACTTGGGTGTATTATAGCATGTTAGTATCTATATATCTATTTCATAATTTTTAAAAGTTGTTGCGAAATTCGCTTTTGGCCGTGTTTTTCGGTATATTTATAAGTGCAAATATAAATTATTGTGTGTTTTAATTTTGTTAATTTATTTTATATTAAGCCAAATAATATTCTAAAATTATTTTTAGTTTTTAAAAATATATAGCGTATTGAATACTCAATTAATATTAGTATTAATTGAATTATTCTTATTTTATTTATAGAATCAGACCGTTTGTCTATTTAGTATGAAACAAACGCGTCTAGACTCAGAAAAATATTCCGCTTTCGTTAAAAATATTTTCAAGACATAAATCCTTTCATTTTGAAAGGTCTCTTGTTTTGCAAACGGTTCTGAGTCGAGTGTTGTGACGATTTGAATTACGTGTTATATGAATTACGTGTTATGTGAATTGCGTTGTTGGTGATTGATTGCGTCAATATGATATCGACTGGTAGTCCAATAAATAGAGGAAATGCTGTTCGATTTTCGAGAAATTAATTTTGAAAATGCTGGAACATATTCTGTAATTATCGGGAATACCAATGGAATATATAATTGTATATTTATAAGTATTTTATGAAACTATTTTCGTAACGTGGTGAAATATTTTGCAAATAGCTTGGTGACCCTATTTTCGCGAAACGACGGTTATTCGCTGTTGTGCAAGACATGCATGTACTATAACAAGACTAAGTCAAATTGACTGCCCTAAGTAAGTTGTATGATAATCTAAGTTTGCATTTTGTATTGTATTACTCGAGTCTGTAAAAGTGTTAATAGATTAGACTGGAGTATTTTTCTGTAAATAGTCTCAAGCCTAAGAATAAACTCAGGAAGAAGATCATGAAGATCATGCCTCAGAGATAGTGTGAAGAAGCTTGAAGTTGAATAAATCTGTTTTGAGAAAAACATTCTAAGTCAAGAAATCTACTAGTAACATATCAAGTCATATAGAGAAGTCATTCGAGAACTCCCGAATGACTTATCGAGAAGTCCAATGTAAGAACCCTGATTTTTGTAATATTTTAAAACTTCTGTGAATAGTAACTTGAGCTGATTAAGTAATACGTATGGGGATCATCATAAAATGAATAGTGGAATTTTGAGAATCCGAGATCATATTCTTGTTTATCGAGGAAAATAAGTGAATGTAAAAGCCGACGAAATTCGAAGATTCACGATTATACTACGTGTTTTCGTATCTGTAAAGAATGGCATAGAACCGGGAATACTACGTGAAATAAATAATATATCAAGGTGTTTCTATGATCAAGAGAAGGAATGGAATTGGTTATAGGATTATAAGCGATAAAAGAAATCGCTACGAAACAAGTCGTTATACGTGGAAACTATCGGAATGGAACGACGATTGCGTTTACGATAAATAAACGAATGAGAAATTAAATCCTGTGCAAGTTGGCCATGAATAACCAAGTCCTAACTAGTAGTTAGGAGTGTAACTAGATGATTAGAAGTTAACTAGAATAGTTAGTGGAATAGTGTTGAATAGTGATGAGAGACAAACAAGTACACAAGCCATACTTCTCCCTTTTCTCACTTCACCACACAATCAAACCAACCCATATCTTTGCCAAATTATTGTCAAATCTGCTGCATACATCCCATATATTCATTATACACTCCCAAACTTTAGCCACAAAAGAAAACAACCCCTTTTCCCTCACTTAAAGCTCTCCCATTTTTCATTCCAGCAGTTCGGGTTTTCTGAGTAAGGGAGAAAGAAAAATTCATAACTCAAAATATACTCATTCAAATATCATGAAATTTTTACTATAGCTTCTATATATCATGGGTAAGCTTCGTACCAAATTTCATCCTCAAATTATATTTTTTCAATTTTATAAAAATGTTTGAATGAGGTGCTGAAAGGTAACTCCGAAATTCTAACTTGTTTCTTGATTTTGTTTCTTAAGAATCTAGCCCTTCTAAGTGTTTTCAAAGCAAACCAAGCATCAATAATCCTATAAATAACCTTCCTAGTGTCCAAGAAGGTATAAATTTCAACCCTTTAAGGTTTTATGGTTGGATTTAAGAGTTATGTTTGTTGTAGTGTTAAGATCCAAAGGATTGTGTTTGTTTGAGTTTGTATTGATTATGTTCTTGCTAAAGGGTTGAGATGTTGAGTTGTAATCCATGTATGTGGTAATAGATAGAGCATATAAGGTGTATGTGGGTGGATCTTGAGAAGTACTTGTGTTTATGATGGTTATAGGTAGTGATTGTGTTGAGATCAAGTAGTAGAAATTGAGTTTGGGCATTCTTGCACTTGATCTGTTTTCTGCAGGACATTCGGCAATGAAAATGGTTAAAATTTGAAAACCACTGGCCATGACTAGATAGATCTTGTTTTTTAGTTTCTATAAATGTGTATATCATCATGAGGAGATTTACGGTTTAGGAGTTATGGTTGTTTTAGTGTAAAACATTTCTGCGATTAGCCAACTGCACTTAAGTCCACTTTCATGGTGATTTTGAAGGACTTAAAATAATTTCGAGATTCTGGAAAATTATGAAAAATGGATATGACAGTAGAGGAGACTGTCCAAAAAGAATTTTGAGAAAATATTAATTTTTTGATTTTATAAAAATGTTTTGGTAAAGCGAGTGTAAGCGAGAAATGCATAAAAACCTAGTTTTGACGCGCGTTTTCTCACGTTCGAGCTTAAAACTCGAAATGGACTTTCTAAAGCGAACGATCGATTTCAAAACTCGACCATGTTATAAAGTGAGAATATAAGTGTTGAGAATGTGACGATCGGAGATTCGTTATAGTTGAGTAGTTGCGAAAGTTGCTTAAAAAAAGCGAGACGTTAATCGCGTACTAACTTAGACCGTTGGTTCTTGTTTATAGATCGCCAACCAAACACCAGAGACCATACCACTTCGATTACTCGAGGCAAGTTTTCGAAACCCTATCTCATACTATCCATGCTATATATATACTGTTGTGATATTGATGCCATGATTTACAGTTCAAATATATATGCTTGTCTATGATATCAATGCATACGAATTATGCGATTGTTTTACGAAAACAAATTTCGTTTTACACGAGTATGAGAAATTGAAATGTATTTTAGATATGATATATGATAATGGGAGTCGGAGATATTTTAATAACGATTTAATTCCGGAGAGAGCTGGATGCGAAAGATTTCTATTTCGATAAACAAAGTACGTTCGCGTAATATATATATCAAGCGAACGATTGAGATTTTGACTTAAACTTCGAGAAATATTGGTTTATTCATTTAAGGGACACCCTTACTTGATTGATTATTTTATAAAGCGATACTTAAGGGATTATTAAATATCCAGAAAGTATTTAAAAATATACTGAATAGTTTATAAATCATTTCACGTTATTTAATAAAGATTTAACTATTCAAAGAGCAATTATAGGATACCAAATCCTGTTTTGATTATTTGATTAAGGTGTCCCCATTTGTTGGACCTTATTGAGAAATATTTTGTATTTAAGGTTTTTTTATTAATTCATTGAACCTTAATTAGAAATACTTTGTACTTAAGATTTTATCAATTCATTGAACCATATTCAGAGATATTTTATATATAAGGTTTTTATCAATTCATTGAACCTTATACAGAGATGTTTTATTTATAAGATTTTATCAATTCATTGAATCCCTCTTAAATTATTATGAGACCTTAGATATTTAATATCTCCGGACTTCTAAAAACTTATTTAAAAATAGACATAGTTCCCAAAGGTACATTCTAAATTATTCAAAACTCTTGAAAGAGATTAATCATTTGAAACGTATCAAAACCTTAGGGAACTTAGTCTAGAAGCATAAGAGTTTTGCTTCCTCGTTCAATAAAGAACAAGTGAGTAATATATGTGTCACCCTACTACAGACAGGGATTTGAAAATGATTTTAAATTCAAAACTCCGACAAATTCCAAAGATCAATTGAGTTAAAAGTGATGAATAAATCATCTTATTTAAAGGTCAACTTTTAACGACGTATTCCTTCAAAAAAGGATTTTGAGCAAAAGATATAATTGTCTTGGGACTGGAATGTGGCCTGCCCGGCACAGAGTGGTATCGGGAAGTGACCAGGCGCGGAGTGGCGCATTATGCAAGCGCGGAGTGGCGCATTGTATGGTTATATGGTCTATGTGACCATTGACTTTCGGACTTGCACGGCAATGGGCAACCACCGTGTAGTGTCTTGATGAGCCCAAAGGCGGCTAGGTTTGTATTCCTTCTACTAGTAGAGAAAATTTCGTATTCGGCTGATCACCGATACGTGGTTTATTCCAGTATAGTCCTTTTCTTCCATTTTGGAAAAACTGTTGTGAAATATAGAACAGAGAGCCGATAAGGCTGAGTTTTAAACAAGGATATTGATGAATATATATCAAATCCATTTGAGAAATCTGCCGATAAGGCTGAGTTTAAATTAGGATGTTGATGATTATATATCAAATCCATTTGAGAAATCTGCCAATAAGGCTGAGTTTTAAATTGGGATGTTGATGAATATATATCACACCCATTTGAGAATCTTGGTTCGAGTAACATCTTGAGATTTTGAAATAAAATGAGTACGAGTATAAAATGATTTTGAGAAAGAGATGAATACAAGTATCCAGTGGATATACAATTGTAGTTGATTTTGAGAATATTATAAATTTGATAAGCATATAAACTTTCAGAACGCTTTGGAGATACAAAGTATAATTATTGGTTTTATTTATCCTTACATACTTAATTATGGGGATATATACCTTGCTGAGCTATAATGCTCACCCTTGCTTTTATATATCATATCACAACAGACTACCAGCATGAATCAGACCAGGACTGCTGTCCGTAGGCGGGTAAGGAAAGCTCGTGAATTCTGTAGGCTTTTTATGCGCCAGCCCCGTCAGGTAGATAAGTGGAGATGATTTATTTGATACTGTTTCCAAGCATATAACCTGTGTGTGTGTGAGTTTGAATAAAAGGTCAAGTAATATTGTGAAAAGAGAATAATTTAATTAATAAGTGATCTTAACGACCCAAATTCACGACCTTGGATTTGGGGGTGTTACAGAAATGGTATCAGAGCCAAAGGTTATAAGTCTTGGAAACAGTAAGAGTAAAATGGGTAGACTGAGGATCTAAAACTTAACAAGAACTCTCATCGAGTTCGTAGTCGGATTACTATGGAGTAGTCGCGACGGCAGTACCCAAGGGGACCTTAGCCTTAAGAGTTGAGGCATTGGTTGAGTTATTAATAGTCTTTTGAAAAGCCATCATTAAGGGAAGAGAATGAGTTGTAGCACTCAGAGAAAAGAGTGCTAAGAGTTATATGCAAAAGGGAGTCCATTGGTTGAGCCGATAGAGTTTGTTGATGGACTACCAGGAGTTATGTTGAAGTATTTATGTGAAGTGTTATACAAAAATTGATGGAATCGTTTAAGATCGATAGAATGAGGAAAGGAGAAGATTGTACATGATTTTTTATAATGTTGATATAGAAGTGGAGCTAAGTCTCCGGAGACAGCGGGATGAAGACGATACCCCAATACCATGGGCTGTTTGGAAAAACCGAGTCTTGCCACTCATAGCTCTTTATAGAGTGTCCTTGAGGAGACATATTAGGCAAGAATCAAGATGCTTAATTCTTTTACTATTAAGGTTATTACGTTACCTGAATTGGTTGAAAGTATTGTTCCGATAATAAGGGTTCAATACATGACGAACAACGATTCTACCAAGAAGGGTATTCGCTATACCATTGAGGAATCTATGTCCTATAAGGAAGATTTTAGCGTGTCCCAAGATGAGAATGCTATGCGATAATATGATATCATTTCATCCGTTAAGCCATTATGGTTCGGCACGGAAAGCGAAAATCGACAGAATAATTTCTGAAAAGTTTCATGCTCCTGCAATCAACGCAGCAAGCTCCGAACTACTGGAGGAGAAGACCAATAAGTCTGACGCATAATTCCAAGAGTGGGATGTCACTAGGAGCTACGTGTATATTCTCGACAGGATGTCGTCTTTTGTTAACGCATCAAATCAGGTGCGTGGGCACAACGTTGTGAGTAACTAAAGAGGAATGAAGAATGTATTTGTGACAAAGCGAGTTATTAAGCAACTTTAACATAATGAGTAGAGACGCGAATAATGTTATATTGGTGAGCTTTTATTTTAGCATAACGATGCCACCCCGACATATTGGGAAACATGCTGAATTGGTAAACCAAAATAACTAAGAACACGAGGAAGTCGAATATAATGAATTCGGCTTAGAGGATTACAATGAAGAAGAAACTATGGATACTAACGAGGAGGAAGGCCAGAGCGGAAACCCCATGAACCAAATTATGAATCTTCTTCGAGAGAATTTAAATTGTCACCCTCAACCCAGGTTGATCATGTTCCAGTTACTAATGTCTTTAAGGCCTTTAAGTTGTTAAAACCCCCAGAAATTTCAAGGGACTGCTAACCTGTTAAGGCCAGAGCTTGGCTGAAAGAAATGGAAAAGAGCTTTGAGATAGTGCCCATAGAAGAGACGCAAAAGACGGTGTTCACCAATTACATGTTGAAAGGAGAAGCAAATTATTAGTGGGAACCTAAAGGAACCCTGGAGACTGATGTGATTATCACATGGGGAAAAGTATTTCCCAGGTTTATGGAGGCTCAGATGGAGTTGAAGTTTCTAGAGATTAAGTAAGATAAGATGTCAGTGGTTGTGTACAAAGCCAAATTTATTGAACTGTCAAGATTCGTGCTGGAGTTTGTGAACACGAAAGAGAAAAAGGCAAGGAGATTTCAGCAAGGGCTGAAATAATGGATTCAGGACCGAGTGTCATTACTTGAGATAACAGACTATGTGCAAAAAGGCCTCGATTGTAGAGGCAGAGAGTGAGCAAAGTCAAAAAGAGGAAGAGAGCAAGAAGAGGAGTTCGGAAGCCAAGGCGGCAGAGCGATAAACAGAAGTTTCCAATTAGGACTGAGAGGGGAGCGGTGTCCCAACCCGCAGTGGGTACCAGGTTTAGCGAACCGGTAAGCAAGAGTATCGCCCAGGGAGGTGGTCAATATAAGACTACGTTTCATAACCACTTTCGGTCACCCCTACCAGATCATAAGTCATGTGGGGAGAAACATCCCGGGGCATGTAATTTGGGAAAAGAGCTACTGAGGTGCTTTAATTGTAACCAACCAGGACATTATTCTAGCAACTGCCCCAACCCAGCTAGGGCGTGATAGCAGGTAACCTTTTACTCAATTTGGTTACTGCAAATATTCTGTTTAATTCTGAAGCAATTAAGTATTTTATATCGCGAGATTTTTGGCCAAGTTAAAACTTAATGTAATTCCAACGCGAGAATTATTGCGAATAGAAATAGTGAATCGAGAGGTTGTTCCAATTAATGAGATTCATCTAATCTGCAAGTGGGAACTAGGAGGGAAGGACTTTAAGTTGGGCTTAATTCCTTTTAGGCTGAGAGAATTTGGTGTGGTCTTAAAAATGGATTGGTTGTCGAGCAATGGTGCTCGGATTGATTATAAAGGAAAGAAAGTTAAAATCCGAATGCCTAACGGCAAGGAAATTGTGATTAAGGGTCAGCGTTAGACCCAGAAATTTTTGAATATTGCTCAAGCGAAGCCATTATTGAGGAAAGATAGCAAAACATTATTAGCATACATGGCGGTTACCAAGAGAGAAGCCCCGATGTACGTGACATACCAGTTGTTAACCAATTTGAGGATGTGTTTCCAAAGACCTTTCAGGATTATCACCTGATCGAGAGATAGAGTTCGCTATCGAATTAGCATCAGGAACGACATCAGTTTCAAAAAGCCCTATAGGCTAGCCTCGGTTGAAATGAAAGAATTGACTTCACAGTTGCAAGAACTGTTGAACAAAGGAATGATGAGACCTAATGTGTCACCATGAGGCACACCAATGTTGTTTATCAAAAAGAAGGATGGCAGTATGCGATTGTGCACAGAGTATAGGGAACTGAATAAGCTGACTATTAAGAACAGATACCCTCTCTCTAGAATTGATGATTCGTTTGACCAAATTGAAGGAGTGGTACACTTTTAGAAAATCGATCTAAGAACGGGATATAACCAACTGAAGATTAAAACAGGGGACAAATACCGTATTTCGCATGAGGTATGGACATTATGAGTTCTTGGTGACGTCGTTCGGGCTAAAAAATGCCCCAGTATCTTTCATGGACTTTGTGAATCGAGTGTTTAAAAAGTATTTAGACGTGTGCGTCATTATTTTTATTGATAATATTTTAGTCTATTCTAAAACGGAAGAAGAACATGCAGAATATCTGAGGATAGTGGTAGAAGCATTGAGAAGAGAACAGTTGTTTGCCAAATTCTCAAGGTGCGAATTCTGGCAAAATGAAGTTAAGATCTTAGGACAATTGATGAGCAGTGAAGGAGTGTTAGTTGACCCTACCAATGTTAAGGCAGTATTCCAATGAGAAAGAATAACCACACCTACGGAAGTAGGAACTTTTTGGGAATTAACCGGTTTTAAAAGAGGTTCGTACAAGATTTCACTAAGATATCAGGACTTTGACTAGGCCTACTTGCAAAACGGAAAAGGTTGTATGGAATGAAAAATGTGAGGAAAGTTTTTAGGAATTGAAAAGGAGTTTGGTAACAGTCCTCGTGCTGGCATTGCCCGATGGAAATGGTGATTTTGTGATCTTTAGTGATGCGTCACATAAAGGATTAGGATGCATGCTCATGCAGCATGGGAAAATGGTTGCTTATGCCTCACGACAGCTGAAGGAATATGAAGTAAGATACCCTACTCATGAATTAGAATTAGCAGCAATAATTTTGCTTTGAAAAATTGGAGACAATATCCATACAGAGAAAATTGTGAGATCTACACTGACCATACGAGCCTTAAGTATATATTTACTCAGAAAGAACTCAACAGGAGACATAGGAGATGGTTAGAGTTAA
Organism: Apium graveolens; assembly: GCF_009905375.1. Lineage (NCBI taxonomy): Eukaryota > Viridiplantae > Streptophyta > Magnoliopsida > Apiales > Apiaceae > Apium > Apium graveolens. The sequence continues at coordinate 196,309,029 of NC_133654.1, read as the reverse complement.
TGAAAGACTATGTAGGTGAGATTTTATATCACCTAGGGAAGGCCAATGTGGTGGCCGATGCCCTTAGTAGTAAAGAGAGACCCAAAATGTTGAAAACGCCGGAGGAACTAGTGAGAGAACTCGAGGAGATGGAGATAGAGGTGAAGTCACCGGTAAATGGACTGATGGACTATTTGAGATCAAATTAGAACCGGAATTGTTAGAAAAGATGGGACATTGTCAGGAAGAGAAGACGAATGAAGAGCGAGAATCTTTGACTGAGAAGAAGTCAAATGTGAGAAAGATGAGAAGGGAATTATGAGGTATGCGAACCGGATTTGGATTCCGAATGTTCAAGAATTAAAAGATGAAATTTTATGTGAAGGACATAATTCTAGATATTCAATTCATCCTGGAGGTACCAAGATGTACCGAGATCCAAAGGAATATTATTGATGACCCAACATGAAAAGAGACGTGGCCAATTGGGTCGGTAAGTGTTTGACCTGTTAAAGAGTGAAGGTGGAACATCCGCGACCGAGGGGACTTCTACAACCCTTAGGAATTCCGATGTGAAAGTGGGAACAAATAGCCATGGATTCTGTGGTAGGATTTCCCCGAGCTAAGGCTAACCGTGATGAAATATGAGTAATTATATATCGACTGACCAAGTTAGCATACTTTCTTCCAATCAAGAAAACCTAAATGGTGGATAGATTAACAGAGTTATACATCAAGGAAATTGTGATAAGACATGGAGTCTCTGTAGCTATCGTATCTGACAGAGATCCCCGATTCAACTCCAGATTTTTTTGAGGAGCTTTCAGGAATGCTTATGAACCAAACTGAATGTGAGTACTGCATACCATCCCTAAACCGATGGACAAAGTGAGTGAATCATTCAGGCATTGGAGTACATGTTGAGAAATTGTGTAATTGATTTTTAAGGTTATTGAGATGAACACTTATCTTTGATAGAGTTTGCCTACAGTCATAGTTATCATGCGAGTATAGAAATGCCCCCAAATGAGGTGCTGTATGGTCGGAGGTGCCATTCACCCTTGTACTGGGATGAAGTTGGTGAAAGAAAGTTACTAGGTCCCGACTTGGTGTAAAGAACGAAGTACATAGTTGAGTTGATCAGAGGATGCTTAGCGGCAGCCCAAGACCGACAGCGTAAATATGCCGACTTAGCACGAAAAGACAGAGAGTATGAAGTGGGTGACCAGGTATTTTTTTGAAAGTGTCACCATGGGAAGGACTGATGAGATTTGGAAAGAAAGGGAAGTTGAGTTCCCGATATATGGGTCCTTTGAGATTTTCTGACGAATAGAACCGTGGCATACGAATTGACTTTACCTCCAAACCTTCAACAGGTTCATAGTGTTTTTCATGTGCCAATGTTGAGAAAGTATAATGCGGATACCAAGAATATAGTGAAACATGAGTAAGTACTAGATCTGTCCTACATTGAGCAACCAGTTGAAATCATTGGTTGAAAAGAGCAAGTACTCAGGGACAAGAGTGTCAAGCTATTCAAAGTCTTGTTGAGACATCCCAAGGTCGAGGAGTCGACTTGGGAATTAGAGAGCCACCTGCGAGAAAGGTACCCCCATCTATTTGAGAGTTGATTCCGGGACGGAATCCTTTTAAGGGGGGGAGACTGTAAGAACCCTGATTTTTGTAATATTTTAAAACTTCTGTGAATAGTAACTTGAGCTGATTAAGTAATACGTATGGGGATCATCATAAAATGAATAGTGGAATTTTGAGAATCCGAGATCATATTCTTGTTTATCGAGGAAAATAAGTGAATGTAAAAGCCGACGAAATTCGAAGATTCACGATTATACTACGTGTTTTCGTATCCGTAAAGAATGGCGTAGAACCGGGAATACTACGTGAAATAAATAATATATCAAGGTATTTCTATGATCAAGAGAAGGAATGGAATTGGTTATAGGATTATAAGTGATAAAAGAAATCGCTACGAAACAAGTCATTATACGTGGAAACTATCGGAATGGAACGATGATTGCGTTTACGATAAATAAATGAATGAGAAATTAAATCCCGTGCAAGTTGGCCATGCATAACCAAGTCCTAAATAGTAGTTAGGAGTGTAACTAGATGATTAGAAGTTAACTAGAATAGTTAGTGGAATAGTGTTGAATAGTGATGAGAGACAAACAAGTACACAAGCCATACTTCTCCCTTTTCTCACTTCACCACACAATCAAACCAACCCATACCTTTGCCAAATTATTGTCAAATCTGCTGCATACATCCCATATATTCATTATACACTCCCACACTTTAGCCACAAAATAAAACAACCCCTTTTCCCTCACTTAAAGCTCTCCCATTTTTCATTCCAGCAGTTCGGGTTTTCTGAGTAAGGGAGAAAGAAAAATTCATAACTCAAAATATACTCATTAAAATATCATGAAATTTTTACCATAGCTTTTATATATCATGGGTAAGCTTAGTACCAAATTTCAACCTCAAATTATATTTTTTCAATTTTATAAAAATGTTTGAATGAGGTGATGAAAGGTAACTCCGAAATTCTAACTTGTTTCTTGGTTTTGTTTCTTAAGAATCTAGCCCTTCTAAGTGTTTTCAAAGCAAACCAAGCATCAATAATCCTATAAATAACCTTCCTAGTGTCCAAGAAGGTATAAATTTCAACCCTTTAAGGTTTTATGGTTGGATTTAAGAGTTATGTTTGTTGTAGTGTTAAGATCCAAAGGATTGTGTTTGTTTGAGTTTGTATTGATTAATTTCTTGCTAAAGGGTTGAGATGTTGAGTTGTAATCCATGTATGTGGTACTAGATAGAGCATATAAGGTGTATGTGGGTGGATCTTGAGAAGTACTTGTGTTTATGATGGTTATAGGTAGTGATTGTGTTGAGATCAAGTAGTAGAAATTGAGTTTGGGCATTCTTGCACTTGATCTTTTTTCTGCAGGACATTCGGCAATGAAAATGGTTAAAATTTGAAAACCACTGGCCATGACTAGATAGATCTTGTTTTTTAGTTTCTATAAATGTGTATATCATCATGAGGAGATTTACGGTTTAGGAGTTATGGTCGTTTTAGTGTAAAACATTTCTGCGATTAGCCAACTGCACTTAAGTCCACTTTCATGGTGATTTTGAAGGACTTAAAATAATTTCGAGATTCTGGAAAATTATGAAAAATGGATATGACAGTAGAGGAGACTGTCCAAAAAGAATTTTGAGAAAATATTAATTTTTCAATTTTATAAAAATGTTTTGGTAAAGCGAGCGTAAGCGAGAAACGCATAAAAACCTAGTTTTGACGCGCATTTTCTCACGTTCGAGCTTAAAACTCGAAATGGACTTTCTAAAGCGAACGATCGATTTCAAAACTCGACCATGTTATAAAGTGAGAATATAAGTGTTGAGAATGTGACGATCGGAGATTCGTTATACTTGAGTAGTTGCGAAAGTTGCTTAATAAAAGCGAGACGTTAATCGCGTACTAACTTAGACCGTTGGTTCTTGTTTATAGATCGCCAACCAAACACCAGAGACCATACCACTTCGATTAATCGAGGCAAGTTTTCGAAACCCTATCTCATACTATCCATGCTATATATATACTGTTGTGATATTGATGCCATGATTTACAGTTCAAATATATATGCTTGTCTATGATATCAATGCATACGAATTATGCGATTGTTTTACCAAAACAAATTTCGTTTTACACGAGTATGAGAAATTGAAACGTATTTCAGATATGATATATGATAATGGAAGTCAGAGATATTTTAATAACGATTTAATTCCGGAGAGAGCCGGACGCGAAAGATTTCTATTTCGATAAACAAAGTACGTTCGCGTAATATATATATCAAGCGAACGATTGAGATTTTGACTTAAACTTCGAGAAATATTGGTTTATTCATTTAAGGGACACCCTTACTTGATTGATTATTTTATAAAGTGATACTTAAGGGATTATTAAATATCCAGAAAGTATTTAAAAATATACTGAATAGTTTATAAATCATTTCACGTTATTTAATAAAGATTTAACTATTCAAAGAGCAATTATAGGATACCAAATCCTGTTTTGATTATTTGATTAAGGTGTCCCCATTCGTTGGACCTTATTCAGAAATATTTTATATTTAAGGTTTTTTTTATTAATTCATTGAACCTTAATTAGAAATACTTTGTACTTAAGATTTTATCAATTCATTGAACCATATTCAGAGATATTTTATATATAAGGTTTTTATCAATTCATTGAACCTTATTCAGAGATGTTTTATTTATAAGATTTTATCAATTCATTGAATCCCTCTTAAATTATTATGAGACCTTAGATATTTAATATCTTCGGAATTCTAAAAACTTATTTAAAAATAGACATAGTTCCCAAAGGTACATTCTAAATTATTCAAAACTCTTGAAAGAGATTAATCATTTGAAACGTATCAAAACCTTAGGGAACTTAGTCTAGAAGCATAAGAGTTTTGCTTCCTTGTTCAATAAAGAACAAGTGAGTAATATATGTGTCACCCTACTACAGACATGGATTTGAAAATGATTTTCAATTTAAAACTCCGACAAATCCCAAAAATCAATTGAGTTAAAAGTGATGAATAAATCATCTTATTTAAAGGTCAACTTTTAACGACCTATTCCTTCAAAAAAGGATTTTGAGCAAAAGATATAATTGTCTTGGGACTGGAATGTGGCCTGCCCGGCACGGAGTGGTATCGGGCAGTGACCAGGCGCGGAGTGGCGCATTATGCAAGCGCGGAGTGGCGCATTGTACGGTTATATGGTCTATGTGACCATTGACTTTCGGACTTGCACGGCAATGGGCAACCACCGTGTAGTGTCTTGATGAGCCCAAAGGCGGCTAGGTTTGTATTCCTTCTACTAGTAGAGAAAATTTCGTATTCGGCTGATCACTGATACGTGGTTTATTCCAGTATAGTCCTTTTCTTCCATTTTGGAAAAACTGTTGTGAAATATAGAACAGAGAGCCGATAAGGCTGAGTTTTAAACAAGGATATTGATGAATATATATCAAATCCATTTGAGAAATCTGCCGATAAGGCTGAGTTTAAATTAGGATGTTGATGATTATATATCAAATCCATTTGAGAAATCTGCCAATAAGGCTGAGTTTTAAATTGGGATGTTGATGAATATATATCACACCCATTTGAGAATCTTGGTTCGAGTAACATCTTGAGATTTTGAAATAAAATGAGTACGAGTATAAAATGATTTTGAGAAAGAGATGAATACAAGTATCCAGTGGATATACAATTGTAGTTGATTTTGAGAATATTATAAATTTGATAAGCATATAAACTTTCAGAACGCTTTGGAGATACAAAGTATAATTATTGGTTTTATTTATCCTTACATACTTAATTATGGGGATATATACCTTGCTGAGCTATAATGCTCACCCTTGCTTTTATATATCATATCACAACAGACTACCAGTATGGATCAGACCAGGACTGCTGTCCATAGGCGGGTAAGGAACGCTCGTGAATTCTGTAGGCTTTTTATGCGCCAGCCCCATCAGGTAGATAAGTGGAGATGATTTATTTGATACTGTTTCCAAGCATATAACCTGTGTGTGTGAGTTTGAATAAAAGGTCAAGTAATATTGTGAAAAGAGAATAATTTAATTAATAAGTGATCGTAACGACCCAAATTCACGACCTTGGATTTGGGGGTGTTACATCCAAAATAGCTTATAGAGAAGTCTCAGAGATATCGATAAGCCAAATGAAGACATGAAGATTGGAGATACCGATAAGTCATTTATGCACTAGAGAACTTAGAGATATCGACAAGTTAAAGTGAAGATATGAAGATTGGAGATATCGACAAGTCAATTTTCTCATTAGAGATCTCAGAGATATCGACAAGTCAAAATGCCTATAGAGATTTCATAGATATCGACAAGTCTTTTCTACATGCAGAAATTCAGAGATCTCGACAAGCCAAATCCTCTTATAGAGAACTCAGAGACTTCGATAAGTCAAAACAACTATAGAGAAATAAGAGATCTCGATAAGCTATTATACTTATCGAGATGTCAAGTTCTCTATATAAAAAACTAGAGATCTCGATATAAACATCAAGTATATAATGCAGACCAGTTAAAGATCCAAGATTGTCATTCAACAAACAAATTAATCACTGATTTGAAAAGTCTACAAAAGCAGCTTGAAGAGTACAAGATCAAAGGCCAAGATTAAATGATAAAGGAAAGTCACAGACATGCACGATTTGTAAAGATACACTAAGCCAGAAATGGAAAGCTTTAGATAACTTAAAGTAGGGTTTAGTACATTCTATAGCATGCTGTGTAAAATCTGTGTTTACTAATCTATAAAGTAAACACCGGTCCTTTGTTTTAGTTGTACAAACAGATCTAGATCTTCTTGTAACTCTCTCAAAAAGAAGCTGCGTTCTTTATTAACAAAGAACCCATAAATTTATAGCAAAACATACTTGATTTTAATATAAAATTAAGTGACTTTTGAAGATACTGTGTTTATGTGCATATTTATTAATTCTGTTTAAACACTATATCTCTACAAGTTTAACTTCTTTGTTCACCATAATCAAAATATTTTAAAAAGCTTAAAAATATCCAAAAACACATTCACCCCCCTCTATGTTGTATTCATTACCTAACAAGTGGTATCAGAGCAAAATCTGAAAGTAAACAGATTAAAGATCTTCGAAGAATGAATACACAGAAGCTTAGCGGTATCAAGATCCCTACTTTTGACAGATCTAACTACACATTATGGAAAAAGAAAATGATGCTGTTTATAAGGATGACCAACCCATTATATATTCAGATCCTCAAAAATGGCCCTTTTACGTTCATGGAAAGAGTTAAGGAATCTACAAATGGAGACATGGTCATTTCAACTCATTATGCTCCTAAAGATCCCTCACAGTACACTGAACCTGAAAAGGAGAAAGTCTCTCTGGATAGTGATTTGCAGCTGATTTTAATAGAGTCACTTGACAATGTAATGTACAATAACATTGTCAACTGTGACACAACCAAACAGATCTGGGAGAAGATAGAAATTCTATGTGAAGGAACAGAGGAAGTTAGGTCAAACCAAAGAAGGATTTTGGTACGAGGGTTTTATGGCTAAACCAAAAGAAGGAAATAGTGAAGTTTTTGAGAGGTTCAATAAGTTGATAAATGACTTGCAGCTACATGATAAATATTATGAGGCTGAGTAGGTTAACCTAAAGTTCCTGCTAGCTTTTCCCTGACCATCTTGAACATAAAATATCAGCTATTAGAGAAGGAAGAGATCTAAGAAGGATGACTTTGGAAGTTCTATATGGAATCTTGAAAACTTATGAACTTGAGATGCTGCAAAGAAAGTCATTAAAAGCACACCATGGACATGTTGTTGATGGTTCTAGTGCTTTTATTGTACATGACAGAGAAGAAAGTGAAGATGAGAAAGATAATCAAGTTCCACTTATTCAAGCTATGGAACAAAAGAACAAAGGACCTCAGAAGCAAGTTGTGTTGGAGCTGGATGAAGATGAATACTACACCTTGGATGATCTAGATAAAATGGATCAATTGTTAGGGCTAGAACATGCGCTAATATTCATGCAAGTGTACGCGATCGCAAGTAATATAGACTTAATTCTAGTTACAGGGACTGGTTTAGGTTAATTTCAATCAATGTATTTATGCAACAAGGTATGGTTATTATCCAATGCTAAGACGAATAACAAATTGAGGTTGTTTATAACTAAGATTAACTAAGAGATTATACTAGAAAATATTAACTAAGAGAATAAAGAGATTTGAATACTATATGACACAACCATGGGATTCTAACTTCATTAAATACTTCATTCAATAGCCTTTTTGTTCATAACCTTAGCATGCAATGGTGATGACACTAATCAGATAACACGAAACTGATATACGCCAACTTTCGTTGTACGGACACCATACTACCAGACATCCACAAAAGAGATAGAAGCTGAATATACACCAATTATATTGAGACCTTATATGTCTATAGAATTTGACAACATAACGGTTTAATGCACAAGTTATCTATCGTGATTCCATAGGGCAAGTAAGATGGTTAAAATTACCTACGAATTATGCATAACAAATACATGAACATGTCAAGTTTTAAACCCTTAAATTCACTTTCACTTTATTAAAGATTAACACGCTATCTTATGAGTTCGCGGTGCTCATAAGATGAATATGCACAACCAATACTAGGATATCATACAATCACCACACACTAAGGTATCGAAACGATAACTAAAGAAATCCATAAATAAATCCGCTAGAACCCCACGATAACAATTAGCCCATAATCGGACTCATCATCAATGTGGGTTCCGATGAAAGAATGGTATAATAAACGTAGTTTTTATACTGAATAAATAATAAACCAAGTACGAAATAAGAGTACATGTTCACAAGCAAGAAAACTAGCATCCAAAGTTACAACTTAAAATAAAGAATCGCAAGAATAAACTAGATCCTCTTTTCCTTGTTTGAATTGTGCTCTACGGTGTTATTACGCCTTCTCCTTAAGCTCTGGTACGTCTTGTTATGAAAAACAATATTAAGTTATGTTTATATAGAAGCCCATGCAGATTAGAAGTCTTCTGGATCAAAATCAGAGTAGAAACCAGATTCTTTGAATTCGACCCAACGCGGCCGCGCGCTTCACCAGCGCGGGCACGCTGCATCTCTGTACTCCTGGCGAGGCTGCGCGCTACTACAACGTGGGTGCGCTGACTCTCTGGAAAAACTTCTGCTTTCTTCTTTTCTTGCTTATTTGAGTTAGTCTTTTCACGAGCTTTTATTCTAGACACCATCCTAACACCATATTAGCATCAAAATAAAGCCAATTCACCTATATTCATGTTAAATGCCTAAAATGCAAAAACACTACAAAACACGTTAAAACCACCAACAACTTGAGTACAAAACCAATTCAAAGCATTATAGAGCGTTATAAAGTGACATAAATGCCACTCAACATACCCCCAAACTTGAATCGATGCTTGTCTTCAAGCATAAACAGAATCAAAGAACAAGAAATAAAAATGCATGAATGCAATGATCCCCATAGAATAACTAAACAAATCAACAAGCAACATCTCAACAAATGCAGCTATTCACATAAAGATCAATCAACTTCCATAAATCAACTTATAATCCAGAAATGTGCGTTTGTGAATATTGTAACACCCCCTAATCCGGGGTCGGGGATCCGGGTTGTCATGAGTTCCATTTTCCTTAATAACACTCAATCTAAATAAACAACCAACTACTGCGTACTGTGACCCCACAATATACACACACACACCACAAGTTATAGTCTCAGAGATGAATATCCAAAAATAACACAAGTCGTTTTATTCCACAATTATAAACCATTACACCTTAAAAATGGTTTCCGAATAAATTTACATTTTCCTTGCCATTATTACAGTTCGTAAATATACACCAACAGTTGAAAACCTAGCCTACTGGTAGTTCCTACCTCAGCTACAGCGTCATCCACGCCTACAGGAAACTGCAGAACGTTTCCTATCCGCTTGCGAATTGGGAGCTTAGTCCTGTTCATTTTGTTTATCTGTTGTTGTGTGATGAAAGAAGAAAGCAAGGGTGAGCAATAAGCCCACCAAAATAATATGTATAATGATTAACAATATATAAGCATTCCCATCAGAATACTCATAAAAGTCTTGGTCAAGCAGATATGAACCAAGATTGATATCTTAACGCGACCAAGTCACAAAATATTCAATATATATGTATATTTACTTTTCAAAATTTTGGAAATCCTCTTACATGCCTAATATACACAGAGTTCCAGTGTATAACTATTTAAAAATATCGTTACAAGGTGATCTCATATATCTAACCTTGTCTCAACGTTTTTCTGAAAATCTTGTCATGCATAAGATAATCATTTACTAGATATAAGTTGAAAAGATGAAGTTACTAGATACTCTAATATACTTTATATCTTTTCCCGAATATGACTTGAACTACCACCGTTCAAGGTATAATCAGTTTCCAAAAGTTCATTACATAGATGAGACTACAAGATAAGACTTGAGTAGGTTCACTCTTTGAATTATAATTTGAAAGAAATGAAGTTACGAGATACTTTAATAAGTCCCGATATATATACCCATATATATATCTCTCTTACATTTCCTGAGAACCTCTGTCATGTAAAGTATGAACATAGTTGTAATATCCACTGAATTTGGAAAGAAGAGAATTTTGGCATAAACCTGATATCTTGCTGATCAGGCAAAGATACCAATATGACCTTTTCTACTGTAGATGGATGAATTCCTCGCCGGTCATCACCCTGGCCGAATTAGGACCTCGCGCTAGACCATTACCCGGCCACTCACTCGTGGATGGACTGTCACCGAGCCTCTTACACCTTCATAGACCGTACCCCGGCCTGTCGCTTATGCCGACTCAACTAGATGGACTTACTTCCCGAACGTTGGGAAATTAATCAAATTCTTTTATCAAAACAGCAATCTCGTTGCGAACATAAAATACACCATAGAGACGGATCCCTCAGATTTATAAGGGAGTATTTAAATCCCCTTCGAAAGGAAGGTCTTAAATTTGAAAATGAGTTTTGGGATCCGCTCTAACTTTTAATATCATTCTGAAGACTCAAAATCATTTTAAATAATATTTAGAGTAATGATGATTTAATAAAATAAATCCATCCCGATATATTAGGAAATATCTGAATATTATTATTTAAATAATATTCCCATAAGGATAATCTTTATAAAAATATTTGAAGTAGAAGTTTTAAAACTCATACATGAAATGAATAATAAATAACAAAAGATATACTTATACGAAAGTACGATCTTTATTTGAATAATCGAAATAAGTTTGATTATTATTCAAAACTATCGAATATACCTTATTCAATTACTAGTTATAGAAAACTATATATATATATAATATATATATATATTATACTCGGGAACATCGACTCCCGGTTTAGAAAAATGTTCACCTTCAGGTCCCCTACACTAGGGGTATACGCAACTACTGCTTATCTCTAGAATAGGTATTATGCAACTCATAAGCATTTGAATTGATAATAGAATATTAAGATTACGAAACATGCATGCATATAAATATCATATCACATGCTCCAATATATCGCAAGACTTTGCTAATAATAACCATGCACTTATCTCAAGATAATGCATCAATATATTACATCACAACAACAGTATATTGGGTAGAAAAACTTGCCTGAGCGACTGGGGGTGGTAAAAGGCCTGGGATGAGTCTGATAACTTATAAACAACATATACGTTAGAATTAAACCACGGTTGCTTAAGAAACTAGATTTAACCAATCAGACTCTAACGTTCGCTTTTGCGCTTAATGATTCACATAAGTCGCTCGAGTACCCTTGGCTCCACTATTTTTAATAAATTAACCGTTACGAATTTTAAGGCGACTCTTTCGCGGATACTCTACCAACTGACCTATTAACCTTAAATAATTGTTTCATACTCCAAGTAGTCATTTTAGGACCTTAACCAAGGTTTCAAAGTAAGGCGAGGGGAAATGGTTCGTTCGTGAAATGCCGTTACTTAAAACGGTCGTTTCTCCTAAACCGTACATCGAATTCATACCATGAATCACCAAGAACAACTAGTGCTACTCTTAACTCCCAAAATCAACAAAAGCACTTAACAACTAAGATCTCAACATGACAAAACAACTACTACACTTAATCTATCATTTCATCATTATAATCATTTATACCAAACAACTTAATACTAAGATCATGAAGAGTTATACCTTCCTTGAAGCTTTTAATCAATGAAAGATCCTTGGAATGTTCATGGATGCCTTGATCTATCCTTAAACCATCTTGATCTTACAAATAAAATCTAGAAATCAAAATTTGTTTTCCAAGTTACTATTCATTACCTTCTTTGATGATTTTATTAGACAAGCTAGGGATGGGGTTTGGCTCTCAAACTTAAACCAAGTATTCACCAACATGTAAGGAAGCTTTAGTAATTATCTTGAGAATTTAGATCTTGAAGAAGTATGGTTTTGTTTTCTTTAGAAATGAGTCGAGAGCTTTCATGGATGGGGAGATAAAAAGCTTGCTTGTGTTGACTTATTTTGTGGTGTAAATGGAATGGTAGGTGGATATTTGTTTGGCTAACTCTTGATTAGTTAGTGGAAAGTGATGTAAGCAAGCCTATGTCACCATGCTTGCATCACTCTTGCCACTTGTCCTCTTCTTATGGTGGAAGCTTTTCATTAAGCTTAATCCCTGTTAATTAGGTGCTTTAATACTTGTATTATCCTTGCTAATCCCCTAGTTACTTGCCCAAGCTTGATCCTTAGTCATTTAATTGCTTTACGAATCATTTATCGTTTGAGGGATCATACCCGGGATCTTATTACTTGGGTTCCCTTAAACCTTTCTCAATATTTTATATTCCTTTTATGATCCTCTCTTACAATCCTTGAATTTAAATCCTTTTAATCATGTTACCTTATACTCAATTTTTTCGATATCTAGTGGATTTTCGGGAAAAATCAAAGTGTTTGAATTTGGATTCTGACAATCTTTACGTACACTCATTTACTTTATGGAATACTAATACGATCTTAGGATTTCCATAACAGTACTCTTATATATCGTGGTCTGATAATTTTTCTTGATCAGTATTGTCAGCAAAAGTTACTATTCATCCAGGTTTCAAAAATTTCCAAAAATTTTGGGGTTATTATAATCTCCCCTCCTTAAAAGGATTCCGTTATAGAAAATGAATAGGGATACTTTCTTAGTATTGCACTTTGTAACTCTCAAGTCAATTCTCCACATTGTGGTTCTACCACCAAACTCTGACTAGTTTGATAACCCTTCTCCTAAGTACTTGTTCCTTTTCGATCTATAACCTTTCCTGGTTGCTCCATATAGGTTACGTCTGGTTGCATGTCTATGCGCTCATATGCCCCTATATATCTAGCATCCGGATTACACTTCCATAACATTGATACGTGAAACACGTTATGAACTTGCTACAGGTTCGGGGTAGGGCTAGCTCATATGCTAACTTCCCAATACGACTTAATATATCCAAGGGTCCAACAAATCATGGACTTATCTTTCCTTTACTTCTGAACCTCATTAATCCTTTCCACGGGGATACCTTTAACAGCACTAGGTCTTCTATTTCATACTCTTTGTCCTTTCGAGTCAAATCAGCAAACTTCTTCTGTCCATCCTAGGGTTGCTACCATCCGCCCTCTGATTAGATCCATTATTTCTTTGCTCCTTTGGACCACTTCGGGTCCGAGCATCTTGCACTCTCCAACTTCTTTCCGATATAAGGGAGATCGGCATTGTTTTCCCTTAAGGATCTCATAAGGCGACATCTCGATACTGACATATCATCTATCGTTGTAAGAAAACTCGATACGTGCCAAGTGATCATTCCAAATTCTTTCAAGTCTATCGCACAGACTCTCATCATAGCTTCTAGCGTTATAGCTTTTGCTTCTCAATACCCACTCTTTTCCAGTTCATAATCGTTACTATCTTCCGTACATAATACTATACTGATTACAATTTTGCTCGTTAGCATTCTATAACCTTTTAATAAACGCGTCAACCTTAGTATCACGAATGTGTTTCCATTCCGAACACCACCATACTCATACTACTCCTTTTCTAACTACTTCTATCTTCAAAAGTTTAATCCATCATATAGAAGTAAAAGAATTTATTGAGAGATCACTATGATCAAGAACACTTTTTCTATTGCATAGTTAGTACAGAAGGTGGCCAGCCTTTAGTAGTTGACAAGCAATCTAACAACATGTGGTATCCTACTAGGCTTATATCACACAGATAGATAGTCATTCGGCAATACCTCCCCTTCTGGAAGGGTTGTTCTTCTCAGTTTACACGAAAATGAAAAGAATAGAAAAGGAAGAATTTAAGAGAATTATATAAAAATATATTGCCACACAATATCTGGCTTGGAATCTACCTCTGAACTATAGAGGTTTATCAAAGGAGAATGGAACATAAGTATCTATATCAATATCCAGTATTATCGCATCGCAATTCACGTTCCTGAATCTTTCACTATTCCGTCCCTCATTCTATGGACCCATTACCTTGCTCGAGCTAAAAAAAACAATCACCGTTAAAACTCCCTTGACAGCGAAAATCGAATCTCAGATTTCATTCTAGACATCGTAGTTACTAGAATCCATTGCTACCACAACCTTATTTGTATAGTAATACTACTCTTTATTGATAAGAAGGAATAAATACTCAATATATAGATAATCGACTTAATTAGTCTATCAATGATAACTTATACATCACCACAACCCGATTAGTGGTACCCAATCTCAACATCCATTACAATACAACTCTCACGGTTGTAATCGGCTCGTTATTCAAAGAATCATTGATGCATTACTATAGTCCACCACAGACCTACTATAGTCATTCGTTTTCCTTGAAATCTTAATATCTAACCATACAAAGTCCATAGATATCGTATCAAATTTTTATAAGGAGGCAACATGATCACCGTTCATGATTCATGAAGAACACTCCTGAACTTGACGTACATATGACATAAAGCAGATAAAATTGCAGAAGAGTTTCAATGAAAGCAATGATAGCAGGTTAATACCATTATTAACCATATATCTTTATTAGGAGACATGAAGCTCAAAGGTTCATTTAGTCCTTTCGTAACATGGTCCTGTCTTATCTCAAGATAGGACCTTCTAAGATAGATAGCCCGCTCACGGTGATTACATGAATTAAATCTTTACCAACTACTATTACGGTTGAGTATCGCACAATCATTAGAAGGAATGTAAATCTTTCACACCATAATACAACCTTCACGGCTTTAACCATCATCATTGTATTCCTCTGGCACGAGCGCTGTAATAACCCCCAAAATTTTGAACTTTTTGTAACCCTTATGAATAGTGTTTTTGCTGAATGAGAAAACTTTTCATTCCACAATATGTAGGGGTTCTGTTATGGATATTCTGAGATTTTATTAGTGTTCTATATGGTATATAAGTGTATGTAAAGATCGTCAGAATCCAATTCCAAACACTTTGATTTTTCCCGGAAATCCACAAGATACGGAAAAAATTGAGTATAAGGTAACAGGATAAAAAGGATTTAAATAAAAGGATTATAAAAGAGGATCATAAAAAAAATATAATGTATTGAGAAAGGCTAAGGAAACCCAAGTAATAAGATCCCGGGTATGATCCCTCAAACGAGAAACGAGAACGAAAGTTAAGCGAACCGTATAACAGATCAGCGGTCATTAGGCAAACAATTAGGAAGTTAATCAAGGAGGTTAGGGATGATGAGGTCATCCAACCAATAAGAAGAGAGAAAGTAAGGGATGATGACATCATAAGCATGACGTAAGCATGACATAAGGGGAAGGAGGTGTGGTTGATTTAAAACCACACAAAGTTCAAGGTTAGAAAGGTAATTAACCAAAAACAAAACAAAAACAACCAAGCTAAGCTAAACAAATCAAAAACACAAAATTATTTCATTTCTCCCACATTTGCTCTCGGCTTTTCTCCATTTCAAGAAGAAAAATTTTCAAATTTCAAGTTCCAAGCTTCCTTAATTGGTAAGTTAATTATCTAGTACTCCTTATGCATATATATAACTATCCTATGAGTTTAAGCCTCCAAATTATTCACAATCTTCTCCAAGAAATCAATGAAGAAGACAATGAATAGTGATTTCAAGATTTTTAACTTGATTTTTCTTGTTTTTCCTTTAAGATCCAAGCATCCCTAAGACATCTCAAGGCTTCTTAAGGCTTCCTAGCTACTCGCGAAAGAATCGCCTTAAAACCCTTAATAGTTAATTTATTAAAAATGGTGGAGCCGAGGGTACTCGAGCGACTTAAGTAAATCGTTAAGAGCGAAAGCGAACGTTAGGACTCTAAATGGTTAAAGTCTAGTTTCTTAAGCGACCGGGGTCTAATTCCGACTTATGTTGTTGTTCATAGGTTATCGGTCCCACTCTAAGCTTAATTCTATCCGGGAGCACTCAGGCAAGTTTTCTACCCGTATAACTGTTGTTGTGATGTATATGTGTATATGCATGATCTTGTAATAAAGGCATATTTGTTATTAGCAAATTCTTGCGATATATTGTAGCATGTGATATGGTATATATGCATGCCTGTTTCATATTCTTGAATTATATATCCGTTGGTTCAAATGCTTATTAGTTGCATAATACCTATGCTAGAGATAAGCGGTATTTGCGTATACCCTTAGTATAGGGGATCAAAAGGTGAACTTTTTCTAAAACCGGGAGGCGAGGCTCCCGAGTATAATATATATATATATATATATATATATATATATATGAATAGTTTTTAAAACTATTAATCGAATAAGGTTTATTCGATAACTTTATATTATCTAATGAATATTACTTGAATATTCATTCGAGGACTTATGACTCCTTTATATTATTTATTGAATATTATTTGAATATTCATTCGAGGGATTATGACTCAGTTTATATTATTTAATGAATATTATTTGAATATTCATTTGAGGATCTATGACTCCGATTATTTGCTGAGATATATTCTTTATTTTATTAAAGAATAAGGTGTCGATAATCAAACTTATCTTTGATTATTCAAATAAAGATAGTACTTTCGTATAAGTATATCTTTGGTTATTTAATACTCATTTCAAGTATAAGTTTTACAACTTCTACCTCAATTATTTGTATAAAGATTATCCTTTATGGGGATATTATTTAAATAATAATATTCAGATATTTTCTAATATATTGGGACTGATTTATTTTATTAAATTAGCATTACTCCAAACATTCTTAAAAATGTTTTCGAGTCTTCAAAATGAATTTAAAAGGTAGAGCGGATCCCAAAACTTGTTCTCAAATTCAAGATTTTCCATTTTAAGGGGACTTGGATACTCGCTCAAAAATCTAAGGGATCCGGCTCTGTGGTGTATTTTATATTCGCAACAAGGTTGCTATTTTGATGAATGAATTGATTACTTACCCAATGTTCGGGAAGTAAGCCCATCTAATTGAGTCGGCATAAGCGACAGGCCGGGGTACGGTCTATCAAAGTGTAAGTGGCTGAGTGGCAGTCCATCAACGCGTAAGAGGCCAGGTGGCGGTCCAGCACAAGGTCCTAATACGACCAGGGTGATGACCGGTGGGGGATTCATCCATCTACTAGTAGAAAAGGTTACTTATTGGTATCTTTGCCTGATCAACAAGATATCAGGTTTATGCCAAGGTTTCTCCTTTCCAAATTCATTGGATATTGCAACTCTGTTTATAATTTTCATAACAGAGGTTTTCAAGGAGTGTATGAAATGTATATATATAGGTGTATATATATATCGGGACTTAATGAAGTATCTCGTAACTTCATTATTTATAAAGATATTCAAAGATTGAATCTATTTAAATCTTGTCTTGTAGTCTCATCTATGTGATGAACTTTTGAAACTATTAGATCTTGAATGGTGGTAGTTCAAGTAGTATTGGGAAAAGATATAAGTATATTGAAGTATCTTGTAACTTCATCTTTTAAACTTATATCTAGTAAATGATTATCTTATGCATATCAAAGATTTTCAGAAAAATGTTGAGACAAGGTTAGATATATGAGATCACCTTGCAACGATAGTTTTATACAGTTATAAACTGGAACTCTGTGTATATTATGCATGGAAGAGGACTTCCAAGATTTTGAAAAGTATATATATATACTGAATATTTTACGACTTCATCGCATTAAGATATCAAACTTGGTTCATTTCTTTTGACCAAGACTTTCATGAGTACTATGAGAAGGCTCATATATTGTTAATCATAATACATATTATTTTGGTGGGCTTGCTGCTCACCCTTGCTTTCTTCTTTCATCACACAACAACAGATAGATAAGATGAACAGGACCAAGCTCCCGATTCGCAAGCGGTTAGAAAATGTTCCGCAGTCTTCTGGAAGCATTAATGCCGCCGTAGCTGAGGTGGGAGCTACCAATAGGCTAGGGTTTCAACTATTGATGAACCAGACTTATGTATAATATGAATTGTAATAATGGCAAGGAATATGTAAATTTATTCAGAACCCTTTTAAGGTGTAACGGTTTATAATTGTGGAATATAAGGACTTGTGTTATTTTTTTGAGTATTCATCTCTGAGACTATAACTGTGGTGTGTGTGTTTATTGTGGGGTCACAGTACAGAGTAGTTGATTGTTTATTAAGATTGGGTGTTATTAAGGGAAATGGAACTCGTGACAACCCGGATCCCCGACCCCGGATTTGGGGGTGTTACAGAAGTGGTATCAGAGCTAAGCGTTATAAACCTCAGAGATGATGTGACGTTAAGATAATAAGTTCACTAAGATAATAAGAACTCTTGCCAAGTTCATAGTCGGGCTACCTAACGTAGTACTGACAGTTAAAACCCTTATGGGAACCCTTATAAATATCGTGATAGTAACATAATTCGTTCTCGTATAGGGAAGCGGGGCACCGAACCCTGAGGTTCAGGAGCATCAACATGAGGATGTTTTATTACGTGTTGGAGATCAAATTGTGAATCCGATAGCGTACCCTAACGAGGGACCGGATGAGATTCATATTGAGAATGTTGCGGTTGAGGATGTTATCCCAGAAGGGATTGTTGCTGAGGAGGATCTCTTGGAGGATCCTGGCGAGAATGAAGAGAAGACCGCTGAGGAATTGATGACCGTAGTCAGGGCGACTACCAGAGCAAGAATGGTCGCGAGGGTGGCACTAGAGGATGAAGAGTTACCAAGGGCACAAAGGTTAATGAGGGCAGAAGGAGTGGGGCCTTCCATGGCACCAATTATACCAGTATCAGACCCTCTTCCAGAGGTTCCTGTAGACATCCATGAGGTTCCACCAATTCCTGTTCCATCCCCTGTACAGAGCCCAGCACCTACTAAGGAAATGCCACCTTTATCTCCTGCACCATTGTCACCTGATACCGTGCTTGGTTATCCATTTGGATCCCCTGGGCCTGCACCACCTGCACCCCATGGACTGCTAGATGCTACCACTCAGGCTTCTCTTATCGCCAATTATTATATGACTTTGGGTGGCCTGTCTGAGGCCCGTAATGTTAGGAGTGATCTGTTGGATCAACTTACTGCACCGAGGATTGAGGGTGAGGTACTTCCGGCAGGATTAGCTTATAGCATGGAAAGGATTGAGGCTACCATCCGTGTTACAGCTAGAGGCCATCTTGAGGGTCAGATTGATCCAGCTCTACTTGCAACTATCTTAGACCTCATCACCTCTGTGATGGAGCAGATTAGGGATGTCATGCGTGCCCGCATTTCTTGATCCATGGTAGTGTGCATAGCCAGAGCGATCAAACAAGGGTTTCATGAAGCACCACTTTTGGAGGATTAGCCTAAGTTATGAATGATTAGTTTTAATGACTAGATGATTATCTATGGTAGTACTTTTGGGATAGAAGCGATCAGATCAAATGATGTAATTCTCTTTAATGTGTTCAGTTGTTGTACCCTCGAACAAATGGTTATGTATATATTCATTAATTTCAGTTCAGATCAGTTTGTTTGTGATAAGTTCATATTGATAATTGCACTATTAACACTTAAGAGAGTGTCATGAAGTTTATCGAACTTGAGAATTCAAAATTTGCAATCGTGCAAGGACTGTAGGAAGAAATATTTAGACTGAGAAAACAGAAGTTGAGCGAGATAAGGAGACCCGAGACGGTACTCCTATACGGAAATTCATGGACCTGTCTAAATAGAACTTATACTTTATTCCCAACCACCACCTTGAGGGAAACAATGTAGCGGGAAATTCTTTCAGGACCTTTAAGTCGCTAAGCTCTCAGAGTTCCAAGGAACAAGCTAACCCAGTCGAGGCAAGAGCCTGGCTAAAGGAAATATAGGAATCATTTGAGATTCTAAATGATGGACGAATCACAAAAGACTGTTTTGTCACTTACCCTCCTAAGAGAAGGGCCACCACTGGTGAAAGACCAAGAAAGGCACAGAGCAAGAGGCTATGATAAACTGATTTAAGTTCAGTCAATTGTTTTCCGGACAGTACTTCCCAAGGTTATGGAGATAGTATAAAAGCTTTGGAGCTAGAACAAAGGCGAACGAATATGATGAATTATGAATCTAAGTTGTAAAAGTTGTCAAGATTCGTTCTGATGACAAGAATCCCTGAACGATGTGATGCTTGAAGTCAATGATTAGTGGATTCATGAAATAATGATAAGAGAAAGGAAAATAAAAAGAAACTGAAGTGGAAAGGAATATAAAGGCAATAGAGTTTGAGGTATGATAAGGGAGTTGGGTATGAGGAAACCCTAAAGACTCGTAGCAATAGAAATAGAAAAGTATGTATTCGTTAGGATGAGGGTGATTCACCATGAGTTAAAATTGATGGTTGAAGGCATAAGAGATACATATATTTTATCCCCTGTAAGTTGGGAGGATTCGAGGAAATTTGAGATAATTCGAAGGATAAATAATGAGACGCGGATATACTGAGGAGACAAGGAAGTAAGAAATTAGGAAAATTGGATGAAGGAAGTGACCTTCAAGAATGTGAAGTGTAAGATCGGTGGCTCGATACCCAGAAAGGGAGACGCCAGGTATGAAAGATATCCCAACATTGAGATGACTGTTGAGATAAACAACAAAAGTAAACAAGGAATTATTAAGAAGAAGTTCACGTTGAAAACGACCAATATCTTCCAGAACATCCTTGTTATCGTTACCAAATTAGGCAAGAAAAGCGGATAACCGTTGTTATCTTTTGGAGGCCATATTGATTGACCTCATTTTGAATACAGATGTTATTGTGAAAATTAGGAATATACTATCGAGGTGGGAATGATTGAATAAGACACCCCTATCAGGGATATATGACTTGATTTATCCATGAAAGGATGCATGTACCCTTTTTAAGGTGGAATTAAGGATAGAACATCGGTAACTTAAAATGAATCCTAGGGAAATGCATAAAGGTTGGCATTTCACCCTGAATAGGGATAACATGAGTTTTGACAGTATGAATTGGAAAGGATTAATGTAATACCAACCTTTAAGGATCAGTGGAGAAATTTTTCAGAAGTATATAGACAATGATTCTGGTATTAATAAATGGTATCTTGATATGCCCTGTGCCTAGGGTGTACCTGATGAAGGATTTAAGGATAACCTTAGAGGTTTTACAAGGAGAAAGGTAATATTCAAAGTTCTCAAGAATAGAAAATTTGATGAAGGAAATATGGCGTAATTATAATAATGCCAGGTGGGCACGTGTTAAACCACGAGAAAGTATGGATCGAACCAGTAAAGGTCAAAATTGTTCAGGGCAATTAGGGCCTCAGATAAAAGATGTTCTAAGTATGATTGAGAGTCAGTCGTGACAGTGATTAACCTCTAAAGACTGAGGCAATAACTTATGGAAAAAAAATGGTGATAATTTTTTTTTATTTTTACTCATCAGATTTTAAGGAAAACATCTTCACACAAGCGGTGATGGGAAATGAGGTAGAAAATTAGTGAAAGTGGTTAAGATGACATTGATTGTAAGGAAATATTACTATCAAGAAAGGCCAAAGAGGTGGCCGACACTTTAAGTGTAAGAGGACAATTACAGGCGCTCGTGCCAGAGGAATACAGTGATAATGGTTGAAGCCGTAAAGGTTGTATTATGGTTTGAAAGATTGACATTCCTTCTGATGACTGTGCAATACCCAACCGTAATAGTAGTTTGATAAAGGTTTAATTTGTGTAATCGCCATGAGCGGGCTATCTATCTTAGAAGGTACTATCTTGAGAATGAGCCTAGACCATGTTTCAAAAGGACTAAACGAACCTTTGAGTTAAGTCTTCTATCGAAGGCATATGATTAAGAATGGTATTAACCTGCTATCGTTGTTTTGATTGAAACTCTTCTGCAATTTTATCTGCTTCATGTCATGTATGTATGTCAGGATCAGGAGTGTTCTTCATGAATCATGAATGATGATTATGTTACCTCCTTAGAAGGATTTGATACGACATGTATGGACTCCGTATGGTTAGATATTAAGATTTCATGGAATGTGAATGACGACAGTAGGTCAGTAGTGGACCATAGTAATGCAGCAATGATTCTGCGAGTAATGAGCTGATTACAACCGTGAGAGTTGTATTGGAATGGATGTTGAGATTAAGTACCACTAATCGGGTCGTGTTGACGTATAAGATATCTTTGATAGACTAATAAAGTAGAGTATCTACCTATTGAATATTTATTCCCTCTTATGAAAAGAGAGTCGTATTACTATATGAGGTAGGTTGCGGTGCAAGCATAGAATTCTAGTAACGATGATGTCTAGAATGAGATCCCAGATTCGATTTTCGATATCGAGGGAGTTTCAAAGGTGATTGTGTATAAGCTCGAGGAAGAGCATGGGTCCATAGAATGATGGACGGAATAGCAAAAATATTTAGGCATGTGAAATACGATGCTATAATACTTGACGTTGATATAAATACATATATGTTTTGTTCTCCTATGACAAACCTCTATAGTTCAGAGGTAGATTCCAAGCCAGATATTTATGGAAATAAAGTTTTTATGTATATACAATTCTCTTCAGTTCGCTCTTTTCTCTTCTTTTCATTTTTTATAAGCTGAGAAGAATAACCCTTCTAGAAGGGGAGGTATTGCCGAATGACTATCTATATGTGTGATAGAAGCCTAGTAGGATACCACATGTTGTTTAATTGCTTGTCAAGTACTAAAGGCTGGCCACCTTCTGTACAAACTATGCAATAGAACAAGTGTTCATGATCATAGTAATCTCTCAACAAATTCCTTTACTTCTATATGATTGATCAAACTTTGGAAAATAGAAACAGTTGAAAAAGGAGTAGTAAAGTTGTGGTGGTATTCAGAATGGAAACACATTCGTGATACTAAGGTTGACGTGGTTATTAAAAGGTTATAGAATGCTAACGAGCAAAAGTATAACCAGTATAATATTAGGAACGGTAGGTATTAGCGATTACGAACTGGAAAAGAATGGGTATTGAGAAGCAAAAGCTCTAATGCTAAAAGCTATAATGAGAGTCTGTGCAATAGACTTGAAAGAATTTGGAATGATCACTTAACGCGGATTGAGTTTTCTTACGACAATAGATCATATGTCATTATCGAGATGTCGCCTTATGAGATCCTTGAGGGAAGACAATGTCGATCTCCCTTATGTTAGGATGAAGTTGTAGAGCGCAAGATGCTCGGACCCGCAGTAGTCCAAAGGACCAAGGATATAATAGATCTAATCAGAGGACGACTGGTAGTAGCCCAAGATGGATATAAGAAGTATGTTGATTTGACACGAAAGGACAAAGAATAGGAAGTAGGGAACCTAGTGTTTTTAAAGGTATCCTCTTGGAAACCCTTGGAAAGGATTAATGAGATTTGGAAAGAAAGGAAAACTAAGCCCAAGATACATTGGACCTTTTGAGATACTAAGACGGATTGGGAAGTTGGCTTACGAGCTAGCCTTACCCCCGAACCTACAACAAGTTCATAATGTGTTCCATGTGTCAATGCTAAGGAAGTATCATCGGGATGCCAGACACATAGTGGAGTACGAGCATGTGGATATGCAACCAGATCTGACTTACGTGGAGAAACCAGTAAGGATTATAGATAAGAAGGAGCAGGTACTTCGGAACAAAGTGATCAAGCTAGTCAGAGTGCTATGGCAGAATCATAATGTGGAAGAATCAACTTGGTAACTAGAGAGCGCAATGCTAGAAAGATACCCCCATTTGTTTTCTATTTGATTCCGGGACGCAATCCTTTTAAGGAGGGGAGACTGTAATAACCCCCAAAATTTTGAACTTTTTGTAACCCTTATGAATAGTGTTTTTGCTGAATGAGAAAACTTTTCATGCCACACTATGTAGGGGTTCTGTTATGGATATTCTGAGATTTTATTAGTCGTCTATATGGTATATAAGTGTATGTAAAGATCGTCAGAATCCAATTCCGAACAATTTGATTTTTCCCGGAAATCCACTAGATACGGAAAGAATTGAGTATAAGGTAATAGGATAAAAAGGATTTAAATAAAAGGATTATAAGAGAGGATCATAAAAGGAATATAATGTATTGAGAAAGGCTAAGGAAACCCAAGTAATAAGATCCCGGGTATGATCCCTCAAACGAGAAACGAGAACGAAAGTTAAGCGAACCGTATAACAGATCAGCGGTCATTAGACAAACAATTAGGAAGTTAATCAAGGAGGTTAGGGATGATGAGGTCATCCAACCAATAAGAAGAGGGCAAGTAAGGGATGATGACATCATAAGCATGACATAAGCATGACATAAGGGGAAGGAGGTGTGGTTGATTTAAAACCACACAAAGTTCAAGGTTAGAAAGGTAATTAACCAAAAACAAAACAAAAACAACCAAGCTAAGCTAAACAAATCAAAAACACAAAATCATTTCATTTCTCCCACATTTGCTCTCAGCTTTTCTCCATTTCAAGAAGAAAAATTTTCAAAATTCAAGTTCCAAGCTTCCTTAATTGGTAAGTTAATTATCTAGTACTCCTTATGCATATATATAGCTATCCTATGAGTTTAAGCCTCCAAATCATTCACAATCTTCTCCAAGAAATCAATGAAGAAGACAATGAATAGTGATTTCAAGATTTTTAACTTGATTTTTCTTGTTTTTCCTTTAAGATCCAAGTATCCCTAAGACATCTCAAGGCTTCTTAAGGCTTCCTAGCTACTCCAATCACTTCAAGGAAGGTATAACATCTCCAAACCCTAGATTTACTTTGTATATTAGGATGATTTTGATAGTTATGGTAAAAGAGTAGCTTGATGCTTGTTGGTTTAAAGTTTGGGTTGGAATGGTAATGAATTGAATGTTGAAATCTTATGGTTTGGTTAAAGGACTTAAGTATAGTTTAAATTCAAGTTTAAGAATAAGTATAAATTGTTAATATTGAGTTGATTGGGGCTGTTATGATGTAGTGAGGATGGATGTTGGTTTTATGAATGAATTGGGATTGATTGGTAGTTGAATTGGAATGGTATAAAATTGGGAAATCGCGTAAACATAGCCGTCGTAATGTCCGATTTACTTTAGACTGCTTTTGTTCATAACATTAGGACCCGAGAATTCCCTGCTAGGTTTTGACCATTGCCATTTTTAGATAGTTCATGTTACGAGCTTCGTTTTGATATGTGGTTCGTTTGATTCCGATGTACGGTTTAGGAGAAACGGCCGCTTTAAGTAACGACGTTTTGCGAACGAAACATTACCCCTCGCCTTACTTTGAAACCTTGGTTAAGGACTTTAAATGACTAATTGGAATATGAAACAATTATTTTAAGTGGATTGGGCAGTTGGTAAGGTACTCGCGAAAGAATCGCCTTAAAACCCTTAATGGTTAATTTATTAAAAATGGTGGAGCCGAGGGTACTCGAGCGACTTAAGTAAATCGTTAAGCGCGAAAGCGAACGTTAGGACTCTAAATGGTTAAAGTCTAGTTTCTTAAGCGACCGGGGTCTAATTCTGACTTATGTTGTTATTCATAGGTTATCAGACCCACTCTAAGCTTAAGTCTATCCGGGAGCACTCAGGCAAGTTTTCTACCCGTATAACTGTTGTTGTGATGTATATATGTATATGCATGATCTTGTAATAAAGGCATATTTGTTATTAGCAAATTCTTGCGATATATTGTAGCATGTGATATGGTATATATGCATGCCTATTTCATATTCTTGAATTATATATCCGTTGGTTCAAATGCTTATTAGTTGCATAATACCTATGCTAGAGATAAGCGGTATTTGCGTACCCTTAGTATAGGGGATCAAAAGGTGAACTTTTTCTAAAATCGGGAGGCGAGGCTCCCGAGTATAATATATATATATATATATATATATGAATAGTTTTTAAAACTATTAATCGAATAAGGTTTATTCGATAACTTTATATTATCTAATGAATATTACTTGAATATTCATTCGAGGACTTATGACTCCTTTATATTATTTATTGAATATTATTTGAATATTCATTCGAGGGCTTATGACTCAGTTTATATTATTTAATGAATATTATTTGAATATTCATTTGAGGATCTATGACTCTGATTATTTGCTGAGATATATTCTTTATTTTATTAAAGAATAAGGTGTCGATAATCAAACTTATATTTGATTATTCAAATAAAGATAGTACTTTCGTATAAGTATATCTTTGGTTATTTAATACTCATTTCAAGTATAAGTTTTACAACTTCTACCTCAATTATTTGTATAAAGATTATCCTTTATGGGGATATTATTTAAATAATAATATTCAGATATTTTCTAATATATTGGGACTAATTTATTTTATTAAATCAGCATTACTCCAAACATTCTTAAAAATGTTTTTGAGTCTTCAAAATGAATTTAAAAGGTAGAGCGGATCCCAAAACTTGTTCTCAAATTCAAGATCTTCCATTTTAAGGGGACTTGGATACTCGCTCAAAAATCTAAGGGATCCGGCTCTGTGGTGTATTTTATATTCGCAACAAGGTTGCTGTTTTGATGAATGAATTGATTACTTGCCCAATGTTCGGGAAGTAAGCCCATCTAATTGAGTCGGCATAAGCGACAGGCCGGGGTACAGTCTATCAAAGTGTAAGTGGCTGGGTGGCAGTCCATCAACGCGTAAGAGGTCGGGTGGCGGTCCAGCACAAGGTCCTAATACGACCAGGGTGATGACCGGTGGGGGATTCATCCATCTACTAGTAGAAAAGGTTACTTATTGGTATCTTTGCCTGATCAGCAAGATATCAGGTTTATGCCAAGGTTTCTCCTTTCCAAATTCATTGGATATTGCAACTCTATTTATAATTTTCATAACAGAGGTTTTCAAGGAGTGTATGAAATGTATATATATATGTGTATATATATATCGGGACTTAATGAAGTATCTCGTAACTTCATTATTTATAAAGATATTCAAAGATTGAATCTATTCAAATCTTGTCTTGTAGTCTCATCTATGTGATGAACTTTTGAAACTATTATATCTTGAATGGGGGTAGTTCAAGTAGTATTGGGAAAAGATATAAGTATATTGGAGTATCTTGTAACTTCATCTTTTAAACTTATATCTAGTAAATGATTATCTTATGCATATCAAAGATTTTCAGAAAAACGTTGAGACAAGGTTAGATATGTGAGATCACCTTGTAACGATAGTTTTATACAGTTATAAACTGGAACTCTGTGTATATTATGCATGGAAGAGGACTTCCAAGATTTTGAAAAGTATATATGTATATATACTGAATATTTTTCGACTTCATCGCATTAAGATATCAAACTTGGTTCATTTCTTTTGACCAAGACTTTCATGAGTACTATGAGAAGGCTCATATATTGTTAATCATTATATATATTATTTTGGTGGGCTTGCTGCTCACCCTTGCTTTCTTCTTTCATCACACAACAACAGATAGAAAAGATGAACATGATCAAACTCCCGATTCGCAAGCGGTTAGAAAACGTTCCGCAGTCTTCTGGAAGCATTAATGCCGCCGTAGCTGAGGTAGGAGCTACCAATAGGCTAGGTTTTCAACTATTGATGAACCAGACTTATGTATAATATGAATTGTAATAATAGCAAGGAATATGTAAATTTATTCAGAACCCTTTTAAGGTGTAACGGTTTATAATTGTGGAATATATGGACTTGTGTTATTTTTTTGAGTATTCATCTCTGAGACTATAACTGTGGTGTGTGTGTTTATTGTGGGGTCACAGTACAGAGTAGTTGATTGTTTATTAAGATTGGGTGTTATTAAGGGAAATGGAACTCGTGACAACCCGGATCCCCGACCCCGGATTTGGGGGTGTTACAAGCGCCTATAATTGCTCTCTTACACTTAGAGTGTCGGCCACCTCATTGGCCTTTCCTGATAGTAATAGTTCCTTATAATCAATGTCTTTCGAACGATCTCCAACTAAATTTTCTCCCTCATTTCCAACCACTGCTTGTGTAAAAATGCTCTTCCTTAAGCTCTGGTGAGAAAAAAATCACCATTTTTCCATAAGTTATTGCCTCGGTCTTTAGAGGTTAACATTGTCACGACTGACTCTCGATCATACTTAGGACGTCTCTTATCTTGGGTCCTTCTTGTTTTCACCAATCTCGACCCTCATTGGATCGATCTATACTTTCTTATGG
The DNA here is from genome assembly GCF_009905375.1 of Apium graveolens. Lineage (NCBI taxonomy): Eukaryota > Viridiplantae > Streptophyta > Magnoliopsida > Apiales > Apiaceae > Apium > Apium graveolens. Next base: position 196,280,608 of record NC_133654.1, on the reverse strand, counting down.
TTCAACACGTGCCCCATCTGGAATTATTATAATTACGTCATATTCCCTTTATCAAAATTTCTATTCTTGAGAACTTTGAATATTACCTTTCTCCTTGTAAAACCTCTAAGGTTATCCTTAAATCCTTCATCATGTACACCCTAGGTACAGGGCATATCAAGATACCATTTACTAATACTAGAATCATTGTCTATATAGTTCTGAAAGCTTTCTCCACTGATCTTTAAAGATTGTTGTTGCCTTAATCCTTCATTCCGTATTTCCCAAACTCATAATGTCCCTATTAAGGGTGAAATTCCAACCTTAGCATCCTTCCTTAGGTAAATCAAGTCATATATCCCTGCTAAGGGTATCTTATTCAATCATTCCCACCTCGATAGCATATGCCTAATTTCACAATAATATCTATATTCAAAATGAGCTCAATCAATATGGCCTCCAAAAGATAATAACGGTTATCCGCTTTTCTTGCCTGATTTAGTAATGATAACAGGGATGTTCTAGAAGATATTGGTCGTGTTCAACGTGAACTTTTTAGTTCTAATTACTCATTTAACTCTGTTATTTATCTCAACCGTCATCTCAATGTTGGGATATCTTTTTATACCTGGCATCCCCCTTTCTGGGTATCAAGCCACTGGTCTTACATACACTTCACATTCTTGAAGGTCACTTCCTTCATCTAATTTCCTAATTTCTTACTTTCGTGCCTCCTCAGTCCATCTGCGTCTCATTATTTATCCTTCGAACTATCTCAAGGTTTCCTCGAATCCTCCCAACTTAAAGGGGATAAAATATATGTATCTCCTATGCCTTTAACCATCAACTTTAACTCATGGTGAATCACCCTCATCCTGACGATTACATACTTTTCTATTTCTGTTGCTATGAGTCTTTAGGGTTTCCTCATACCCAACTCCCTTATCATTCCTTTTGTTTAGGCAGGTCCATGAATTGCCTCATAGGAGTACCGTCTTGGTGCTCCCTTCCTTGCTTGAGTTCTGTTTTCTCAGTCTAAATATTCCTTCCTACTCCCCATAATTGGGGTCATCTTTTATTTTAAAATCCTCATTTCCACTTCATTATGTTTTGGGTTCCTTGTATCTTGATTGCAACCTCCCTGATTATCACATTCAGGGTTTGCCCCTAATCTTATTCCTTGTGGGGGCATAATGCTTGAAATTTTTTTGAGAATCTCTTGATATTTGTCTTACTTACTTTGCTTAAGTCTTTCCCTCGTTCAATCCTTACATGATCGTAAATTATGAATTCTCAAGTTCTATAAACTTCATGACACTCTTAAGTGTTAATAGTGTAATTAACAATATGAACTTATGTAATATCCCATATTTTCAAGTATTATTATTATAATTATTTGGAATTATTTATGTGATTTTATGTGAATTTTAGTGGATTATATGATAAGTGGAATTGATGTTTGGGTGTTCATATGTGATATTATTTGAGTATTTTAATTTTATGTGCTCAGAATGAAATATAGATAATTGTGATATTTTTCTGGTAATTTTTGGACTGTTAGATGATTTTAAAATGATTTATGGATTTTTTTAATTATTTTATGAGTAATTCAACTTCAACCGTTTTTACGTTTTTGCAACCCGAAACTCTTCCGAAAACTCCTTCCTAACCTAATTTGGTAATTCCGGACGTGTTTTGACTTTTTCGATCCAGATTACGGTTTGACTCGTGCGCGGCCCGGCGAAAGATTTTCGATACGATAGTTATTTCGATAAATCAACAAAACCCGTATTCTCGAGAGACGAGATATTTTTACATTATTTTCTTATATGGTGTTTTATGAAAATCCCGGTTTTGATGATTATCCAATTCTGGTATTAAATTGTATCATTTTTGTAGTTACTTAGCGGCTAAGTAATCTATTTTTGGATCATTTTGTAGTTACTTAGCGGCTAAGCAACTAATTTAACGATCCAAAATGATCCAGAACGAACCAATATTCCGTAAATATAAATAGCCTATTTCTTATTTCATTTATTTCGTTTATTCATTTGCAACCAGTTAAAATACCGTAAATACAGAGAAAACCCTAAAAAACCGATACATTACTGAGAATCAAACACACGAACGAAGGCGCTATCGAACTCCGATTCGGGCGTGCAGCATATCAAAACGAAGCTCTCGAAATCTTCTTTCTGAATCAATCAACCATTTTAGTGCAGTAATTAAGGTAATTTTCTTATTTATTTATTTATTTATTTATTTATATTTGAATTATTTAATAATTAAATTATGAAAATTTGTTCTTTATGTTGTTGATATGATTTGATGATTCCATGTTGTAGAGCATGTTTTTCTGGTCAATTTGGTATATTATACTTCAAAAATAGAGTTCAATATCATATAGAAATTAAGGTTTGATTTTCTGAAAATGACTGGACTATGTGTTCTTGGTGTTCTTGAAGAGTTCTGAGAATCAAACCCAAATTTGAAGGTGTTATTGAACACCAAATCACAAGTATGAATATCAGTTTTGAAGCCCTCAACATCCTCTTTCTGATTTCATCATCAAAATCAACCAAGGATAGGTAATTTATAAAGTCGATTTTCTAGGGTTTGGGTTCTAATTGGGGATTTCATTTCTATATTGTTTTGAATGTTTTTAATGATGTTAACAACTTTGCCATGATTAGGATGATCAAGTTATGCACTTATTTGAATCGTTTTAGTCCAGGTAGTGTTAAACCGAGTTCGTGGTTTTTGAATTTTTTATTTTTCGATTTGTGAATTTATCGTGATAGCCTCATTGATTTTGATCATGAGTATTGATTATAGATGCCAAAAGCTTTAATTTAAGATATAAGTCGATGTTTTTGGTTGAGGTTTCAGTAAGTTCGAAGTTTCACCGGTTTTGGCCGGATAATGCTCGAGGATGATCGAGTTTCGATCGGTTTTTGCGTTTTAGTGACTGATTGTTATGGGTATATTGTGAACTGAGCTCCTGGGCAGATTTGGAGTTGATTGGTACTGAAAAACGTGTGTGTTTGGTTGGTTTTGATGGCTGCTAGACGTGCTACCAGAAACGGAGTCCGCCGGCCGAATTCTGGAATTTTCCAGATTTCCAGCGGTGTTCATCACGTTTTCCGGTCACGTTCTTCGTCTGTCCGCAGCCTTCCCCACCGTTTAATCCGAACACTCCTTCCCCTGTTCCACAAACATGTTTTTACTATTTTCTTTTATGTTTATTCCAAAATTCATTTTTTTTATTTTAAAAATCATTATTTTAATTCTGAAAATTTATTTTTAATTCAAAAATAAATCCAAATTATTTAATTTATTAATTTTAGTTGATAATTAATTATTTAATTAGTCAATTAATTTAAATATTAATTGGTTAATTAATTTAATTAATTATTAATTAATTTTAATTGATTATTTAATTAGATTTAATTATTTAAAATTGATTTAAAAATTCCAAAAAATAGTTTCGAGCTTTAAAATATTATTTTAAATTATTTTCCAGGCTCGATAATTATTATACAATTATTTTCGGGTGTTCGAGCCTAATATTTAATTATTAAATGATTTAGAGACCCGTTTTAATTCCGAAAAATGTTCAAAAATTCATAATAAATCAACCGTTCGTCCGTTTAATACGAAACAAACGCCTCCATACTCAGAAAAATACTCCGCTTTCAATAAAAATACTTTCGAGAGCAAAATCCTTTTGTTTCGAAAGGTCGCTTATTTTACGAATGATTCTGAGTCGATTATTGATCGATAAATCATATTTTTGGCCCAATTTCAGTTTTAAACTTATTGAGCCGAACCTTTTTACGAATTGAGTCATATGTGATATGAATTATGTGATACGTGAGTTATGTGTTTACATATTATGTGAATTATGTGCATATGTGGATCAAGAGTCCTGTGTTCGTCTGTTATATTTATATGTGGGCTATCGTATGGGTAGACGATAAGGTATTGACGCGCAATTCGTCGAATGATTATCGTTTAAGTGATTAAGATGTGTATTTTAATTATAGATACGGATCATTTGAGTTGATCAGGACAAGGTGTTGGATAAAGAATGAAATGGAATGGTATTGGATATTTGGCTTCTAGCAATCGTAGGAGCAGCATATCGGTGAAGTATTGAAAAGAAAGACGGTGATGCTTTGAGACAGAATGTCAGAATAGATGCGTCTGCGCGAGTGTGACTAACTGCTAAAAACTCAAAGGCAAGTACCCCTGACTTCACTTATCGTTTAAGTGATGTTTATTTCGAATTAATTATGCAAGTATCCCTATCATCATTTATTGTTCAAGTGATATTTATTTTAAATCTTATCATGCAAGTATTGCTTTCCCTATTTTCAGTTCAGATAGATAAATGTTTTACATATCACTGAATTAAATGATTTTGTTTATGCAAGTACCCTCTGCTATTCTATGTTCAGAATAGTCAAGTGATTTTACTTATCAAATTACTGGATTTATAAATGTTTTGGATTTTGAGAAGGATGATTTTGTTGCGAGTATTCCTGCCCAAGTGAATGGGGGAATAAAAAATATATTTAGGATGTCGAAGGATTCAGCTCCTTTTTCAATAAAAAGATTTTTAAGATTGGAATGGTTACTGGTTACTGGTTACATCGTAGGTGATCGAGATATCGGTCCAGCTGTAATATCTTTCAAGGCTAGTTATTCCTTTTCTGGTGCCCTATAGGTACCGTATGTCTTCGGGATACGGGTAGTACCTATATTTACGGTATGGCTGCGGGATACCGGTGTTGTTTCGCGACTGATCATCGGGAACAGCATGAAATGTTATTGGTTCCAATCTAAAATATTGTTTTCTAAATTGTTTTGATGATCATAAAATAAATGATTTATCAACTGATTCTGTTTTGGATTAAAAGTACTGATTCTATTTTGGATTAAAAGTGAAATACAGTTTTGATTCAGTTTTTGATTTATGCTGATACTTACGTTGTTGTTAAATATCAAAGGTGGTATTAGTATAGATGATTGATGCTGACTTCAGTATGTAATATTGTTAGCATCAAAGTTCATATTGATATCTAATTTGATATGACGGCAAAATAAGTATTAATTTCAAGAGTTCGGTTTTGAGTAAAGTTTATGATTCAATCCATAATCATTCGTGTTATTGTTGTTTATGATATTTCCGCAAACTCTGTTTTACGAGTTTTACTCTCGTCAAGATTCAAAGTATAGCTGAAGCCTTTCGCTTGAAAATATCAAAAAGAGTTTTATGATTCAGCAATTATGATTTTAAAGGTTCTGCTCTATTGCAGATGTCGGTTTTATATCAAAAGACCCTATATATGTCATAATGATCTTGATGAGCATTTCTTCCGCTCATACTTGCCTGTTTTTAAATTTAACCTACAGTGAGGATTAGCTTGCGCTGTTTAGCCGCGTAATTTGAGGAAGCAAAGAAGAAGCTTTTGGAAGGTGGTTGGTCCAGGGTTTGCGAACTAGTGTAAGTTCTTTTGTGTAAAGTTATTTATATTATATTATATAATAGTTGTGTATTTTATAGTTGGGCCTAGTATACTTCTTTTCGAAGTTATACTAGTGGGTTAAGTTTTGAGATTGAGAACTGTTGAAACGAGTTTTAACAGAAAGTGAAAAATTAAATTGTGGAATTTGGAATTCTTGTTTCTAGAACTGTAACCTTAAAAGATCTTGGATTAGTTTGGGGTCATAAATGATAGATATCTTCTGCTGGCATTTGTTTATTGATTAAACAGGTTAATTTGGATTGAGGTTTCATAGTGACGACCAAATCCCTTGACCCCGGATTTGGGGGCGTTATAGGTTGGTATCAGAACTGAGGTTATAGCAAACTAGAAACGAGAGTGTATAGGAGTGTGTATAGCTATGTGAGGACGTTTGAGCTCATATCGAGTTCCTGTTGGACTATATGATATAGTGCCAACGAATAAGTTACGATAGGCGCATTCGTTTGAGATGATTGTGCTGAGCTGGATGGAACTCCGGGAAGCTGCAAACTTCTATGGTGGAATCTTCTGAGGCTACTACGATTCAACGATGATGAAGATTATCGATATCTGTGGAACATGAAGAAGTGTATATAATCAGATAATGAGTCAACTGAAGAGTTCAAATTGAAGATAAGTATTAAGACTTTAGCAATTCCTTCTCTTTCTATAAATTCTTTTGAATTCTCTCAAAAAGAAATATCAGTTAGAAGACATAATCCCTAACACCAGTTTATTCATTTTGTGCCAGAATTTTTATTTTCTGGACTTCATTTCCTTCAGAAATAACAGTTTTGAAATCTTTCCAGTTTTATTCATTTGATTTTGGATTCTTTTGATATTCTTTTACTATGACTGAGATGAATAACCCTAACTATAGGGGACACAAGGTATACCTGTCTGTGTGATAGGAGTTGGATGAGACGCCATCACTTTTGTGTATTGTGAATTCATGAAGGTTAACAACCTTTAGTAGTGTCTTAATTTGGACACGCAATACCAAGTTCATTTGATCATATTGATCTCTCAGTTATTCTTTTATTTCGATAATACTTTTTCTCAAATTCAGATTGTGGTTCCGTTATGATATGAAATTCTTTTCTCTTTGAAATTCCATGATTTATCATCTCAAACATTCGAAGGTATGTCAATCAAGTTAAGCTGAGTTATCCTGGTCAAGTCAAAGTAAGGCGGTATGATGGAATTACCAAGGACGACAATGGATTGCAATGTGATTAGAATATCAGTGGCGTATAACGAAGTCGATCTGTTTCTTTATTTCTCTCTCTAATTATCTGTCTCTCTCTCTTTATCTTTCTCTCTGTTCTTCTTTCTCGCAATCAGTAAAAAATGATTCTACTGAAGAGTTGGTCAAAGGAGGTGGATGTGACAGTGGTGCACAACGGAGCTCCTGTAAAAGTTTTTATTATACAAGGAATACAAGATTTATTTGAGATTATGGAAAATTGAGGTTATTTGGAAATGGAAAGTTGATTAGAAAACCCTTATTGCTCTCTTCTACTGATTCCGAGGATGAAATCCTTATAAGGTGGGTAGATTGTAATATCCCATATTTTCAAATATTATTATTATAATTATTTGGAATTATTTATGTGATTTTATGTGAATTTTAGTGAATTATATGATAAGTGGAATTGATGTTTGGGTGTTTATATGTGATATTATTTGAGTATTTTAATTTTTATGTGCTCAGAATGAAATATAGATAATTGTGATATTTTTCTGGTAATTTTTGGATTGTTAGATGATTTTATAATGATTTATGGATTTTTTAATTATTTTCTGAGTAATTACAAAATTATTTTATAAAGCTGGGAATCTTCCAACTTCAATCGTTTTTACGTTTTTGCAACCCGAAACTCTTCTGAAAACTCCTTCCTAACCTAATCTGGTAATTCCAGACATTTTTCGTGTTTTGACTTTTTCGATCCGGATTACGGTTTGACTCGTGCGCGGCCCAGTGCAAGATTTTCGATACGATAGTTATTTCGATAAATCAACAAAACCCATATTCTCGAGAGACGGAATATTTTTACATTATTTTCCTATATGGTGTTTTATGAAAAGCCCGGTTTTGATGATTATCCAATTCTGGTATTAAATAGTATCGTTTTTATAGTTACTTAGCGGCTAAGTAATCTATTTTTGGATCATTTTGTAGTTACTTAGCGGCTAAGCAACTAATTTAACGATCCAAAATGATCCAGAACGAACCAATATTCCGTAAATATAAATAGCCTATTTCTTATTTCATTTATTTCGTTTATTCATTTGCAACCAGTTAAAATACCGTAAATACAGAGAAAACCCTAGAAAATCGATACGTTTCTGAGAATCAAACACCCGAACGAAAGCGTTATCGAACTCCGATTCGGGCGTGCAACATATCAAAACGAAGCTCTCGAAATCTTCTTTCTGAATCAATCAACCATTTTAGTGCATTAATTAAGGTAATTTTCTTATTTATTTATTTATATTTGAATTATTTAATAATTAAATTATTATTTATTTATGGTGCAGGAGACAAAGGTAGCATTTCCTCAGTAGGTGTTGGGCTATGTACAGGGGAGGGAACAGGAATTGGTGGAACCTCATGGATGTCTACAGGAACCTCTGGGAGAGGGTCTGATACTAGTATAATTGGTGTTGTGGAAGGCCCCACTCCTTCTGCCCTCATTATCCTCTGTGCCCTTGGTAACTCTTCATCTTCTACTGCCACCCTCGCGGCCATTCTAGCTCTGGTAGTTTCCCTGACTACGGTCATCAATTCCTCCGCGGTCCTCTCTTTATTCTCGTTAGGATCCTCCACGAGATCATCCTCAGTAACAATCTATACTGGGATAACATCCTCAACCGCAACATTCTCAATATGAATCTCATCCGGTCCCTCATTAGGGTACTCTATCGGATTCACAATTTGATCTCCAACATGTAATAAAACATCCTCATGCTGATGCTCCTGAACCTCAGGGTTCGGTGCCCCACTGCCCTATACGATAATGAACTATGTTACTATCACGATATTTATAAGGGTTCCCATAAGGGTTTTAACTGTCAGTACTACGTTAGGTAGTCCGACTATGAACTTGGCAAGAGTTCTTATTATCTTAGTGAATAAGTTATTTTAACGTCACATCATCTCTGAGGTTTATAACGCTTAGCTCTGATACCATTTCTGTAACACCCCCAAATCCGGGGTCGGGCATCCGGGTTGTCACGAGTTCCATTTCCCTTAATAACACTCAATCTAAATAAAAAACCAACTACTGCGTACTGTGACCCCACAATATACACACACATCACAAGTTATAGTCTCAGAGATGAATATCCAAAAATAATACAAGTCGTTTTATTCCACAATTATAAACCATTACACCTTAAAAAGGGTTTTTGAATAAATTTACATTTTCCTTGCCATTATTACAGTTCATAAATATACATCAACAGTTAAAAACCTAGCCTACTGGTAGTTCCTACCTCAGCTACAGCGTCATCCACGCCTACAGGAAACTGCGGAACGTTTCTTATCCGCTTGCGAATTGGGAGCTTAGTCCTGTTCATTTTGTCTATCTGTTGCTGTGTGATGAACGAAGAAAGCAAGGGAGCAACAAGCCCACAAAAATAATATGTATAATGATTAACAATATATGAGCATTCCCGTCATAATACTCATGAAAGTCTTGGTCAAGCAGATATGAACCAAGATTGATATCTTAACGCGACCAAGTCGCAAAATATTCAGTATATATGTATACTTTTCAAAATTTTGGAAATCCTCTTCCATGCCTAATATACACAGAGTTTCAGTCTATAACTGTATAAAAATATCATTGTAAGGTGATCTCATATATCTAACCTTGTCTCAACATTTTTCTGAAAATCTTGTCATGCATAAGATAATCATTTACTAGATATAAGTTGAAAAGATGAAGTTACTAGATACTCCAATATACTTTATATCTTTTCCCGAATATGACTTGAACTACCACCGTTCAAGGTATAATCAGTTTCCAAAAGTTCATTATATAGATGAGACTACAAGATAAGACTTGAGTAGATTCAATCTTTGAATTATCATTTGAAAGAAATGAAGTTACAAGTACTTCATTAAGTCCCGATATATATACCTATATATATATTTCTCTTACAATTTCCTGAGAACCTCTGTCATGTAAAGTATGAACAGAGTTGTAATATCCACTGAATTTGGAAAGAAGAGAATTTTGGCATAAACCTGATATCTTGTTGATCAGGCAAAGATACTAATATGTAACCTTTTCTACTGTAGATGGATGAATTCCTCGCCGGTCATCACCCTGGCCGCATTAGGACCTCGCGCTAGACCGTTACCCGGCCACTCACGCGTGGATGGACTGTCACCCAGCCTCTTACACCTTCATAGACCGTACCCCGGCCTGTCGCTTATGCCGACTCAATTAGATGGACTTACTTCCCGAACATTGGGAAAGTAATCAAATTCTTTTATCAAAACAGCAACCTCGTTGCGAACATAAAATACACCACAGAGCCGGATCCCTCAGATTTTTAAGCGAGTATTTAAATCCCCTTCGAAAGGAAGGTCTTAAATTTGAAAACGAGTTTTGGGATCCACTCTAACTTTTAATATCATTTTGAAGACTAAAAAACATTTTAAAGAATGTTTAGAGTAATGATGATTTAATAAAATAAATCCATCCCGATATATTAGGAAATATCTAAATATTATTATTTAAAAAATATTCCCATAAGGATAATCTTTATAAAAATATTTGAAGTAGAAGTTTTAAACCTCATACTTGAAATGAATAATAAATAACAAAAGATATACTTATACGAAAGTACGATCTTTATTTGAATAATCGAAATAAGTTTGATTATTATTCAAAACTATCGAATATACCTTATTCGATTACTAGTTATAGAAAACTATATATATATATAATATATATATATATAATATATATATTATACTCGGGAAAATCGACTCCCGGTTTAGAAAAATGTTCACCTTCGGGTCCCCTATACTAAGGGTATACGCAACTACTGCTTATCTCTAACATAGGTATCATGCAACTTATAAGTATTTGAATTGATAATAGAATATCAATATTACAAAATATGCATGCATATAAATATCCTATCACATGCTCCAATATATCGCAAGACTTTTCTAATAATAACCATGCACTTATCTCAAGATAATGCATCAATATATTACATCATAACAACAGTATAACGGGTAGAAAAACTTGCCTGAGCGACTGGGGGTGGTAAAAGGCCTGGGACGAGTCTGATAACCTATAAACAACATATAAGTTGGAATTAAACCACAGTTGCTTAAGAAACTAGATTTAACCAATCAGACTCTAACGTTCGCTTTTGCGCTTAACGATTCACATAAGTCGCTCGAGTACCCTTGGCTCCACTATTTTTAATAAATTAACCATTACAAATTTTAAGGTGACTCTTTCGTGAATACTCTACCAACTGACATATTAACCTTACATAATTGTTTCATACTCCAAGTAGTCATTTAAGGACCTTAACCAAGGTTTCAAAGTAAGGCGATGGGAAATGGTTCGTTCGCGAAACGCCGTTACTTAAAACGGTTGTTTCTCCTAAACCGTACATCGATTTTAAGCGAACCACATATCAAAATGAAGCTTACGACATAATCTAGCTAAAAATCGAAAGGTCACAGATTCAACAGTTAGCTCTCTGTTCCAAACACTAAGAACGAGCAGTTGTATGAAATTGGGCATTACGATGGCTATGTTTACGCGATTTCCCAAAATTTTACCAAATCAATTCAACACCAAACTATCATCAATCAAACCCAATACAACCATATGACAATATCACTCATCAACCACTTTAAACCATTTAAACTAAACCCAAATCATACCATGAATCACCAAGAACAACTAGTGCTACTCTTAACTCCCAAAATCAACAAAAGCACTTAACAACTAAGATCTCAACATGACAAAACAACTACTACACTTAATCTATCATTTCATCATCATAATCATTTATACCAAACAAATTAATACTAAGATCATGAAGAGTTATACCTTCCTTGAAGCTTTTAATCAATGAAAGATCCTTGGAATGCCCATGGAAGCCTTGATCTATCCTTAAACCATCTTTATCTTACAAATAAAATCTAGAAATCAAAATTTGTTTTTCAAGTTACTATTCATTACCTTCTTTGATGATTTTATTAGACAAGCTAGGGATGGAGTTTGGCTCTCAAACTTAAACCAAGTATTCACCAACATGTAAGGAAGCTTTAGTAATTATCTTGAGAATTTAGAGCTTGAAGAAGTATGGTTTTGTTTTCTTTAGAAATGAGTCGAGAGCTTTCATGGATGGGGAGAGAAAAAGCTTGCTTGTGTTGACTTATTTTGTGGTGTAAATGGAATGGTAGGTGGATATTTGTTTGGCTAACTCTTGATTAGTTAGTGGAAAATGATGTAAGCAAGCCTATGTCACCATGCTTGCATCACTCTTGCCACTTGTCCTCTTCTTATGGTGGAAGCTTTTCATTAAGCTTAATCCCTGTTAATTAGGTGCTTTAATACTTGTATTATCCTTGCTAATCCCCTAGCTACTCGCCCAAGCTTGATCCTTTGTCATTTAATTGCTTTATGACTCGTTTATCGTTTGAGGGATCATACCCGGGATCTTATTACTTGGGTTCCCTTAAACCTTTCTCAATATTTTATATTCCTTTTATGATTCTCTCTTATAATCCTTGAGTTTAAATCCTTTTAATCATGTTCCCTTATACTCAATTCTTTCGATATCTGGTGGATTTTCGGGAAAAATCAAAGTGTTTGATTTTGGATTCTGACGATCTTTACATACACTCATTTACTTTATGGAATACTAATACGATCTTAGAATTTCCATAACAGTACTCTTATATATCGTGGTCTGATAATTTTTCTTGATCAGCACTGTCAGCAAAAGTTACTATTCATCCGAGTTTCAAAATTTCCAAAAATTTTGGGGTTATTACAAAAATGCTTATAGATATACCATTGCAAGTAGATCAATAATCATGACTCACTACTCATCAAGGCAATCGCAAGGTTATAAACAGAATAAAAACTAAACTCAAAATAACTTATAACACTTCAATTCTTATATCGGAGTTTTACATGGATTCAGGCTTTTATTCACAACATAAAAACAATACAAATATGCTTATTGACCGTGCAATGAGTGAGGTCCACAAAAGACTTTTACAATAATATCCATGTAGCGAGCGTTAGGTTAGTGGATCCCAGACTATAAAAAGCCTTAGGTCACTAGGCACAAAGTCCCCTAAGAACTTAATAACTCGAGTATTAAAGAGCCCACTCGTGATCAATTATGCATAAACACACATATATATATTTTTTTTCTTTTTTTTCTTTTCTTTTTTCATAATTTCTGAACGAGTGCATTTCGCTCCATCTCATTCAACTCTAGAATTCTTATATAAAATGACCCGGCTACTAGCCATTTGACACCTAGCCACAACAACTAGCAATAAAATCCAATTTTCTCCAATTTTTAAATATCCATGCTGTTTTATCATTAAGAGAATACCCTAAATTCAAAATATAAACAAGTGTTAAACCTCTACAAATAAACAAACCATGACCATGATCTAGCCCTCAAGCAACCTATAAGACTTAGTGAAATACAATTATCTCTAGCATGCAAATCAACTCAATTCGACTTAACATCACTAAGCATGACATCACTACACTAGCATCAATATCACAAATCAATTGGCAAAATCATCTAAGAGATCATGTTATTATGCAAATGCATGAACTATATGCAATAAACTATCATACAAAAAAAACTACAAAAAAACAAAAAAAAACTACTACATGGAAAATATGCAACATGAACTAACTAGCATGTGAAAGAATTTACGGATGAGCGGAAGCGTGAAATAACATTTAATCCGTAAAAACCATATATCGCATATATAGAAAAACGTATAAAAAGGAAAAACTAAGGAATCGTAATCATACCTTGTGAATCGAAGCTTTATAAAAAAAATGGAATGCTAGCAGTTGCTCCTCAGTGTGTGAAGCACTCTACCGGTATCCACTAAGAACGATCCTCTTCGATGAACCTTTTTATAAAATCGAGCTTTTATAAAAATGGAGTTTTTGGGAGAGAGAGAGAGAGGAAGAAGATGGAGGCTAGGGTTTTCACAAAACCAAGTATGTAAATAGAATGAGCCATCTCATTCTATTTATAGGGCTCTCCTTGGGTTTTATAATATATCTTTATATATATATTAACCCTCACATTTTATCTTTATAAAATGCTTTAATAATAATTAAAACTATTTTAATCATTATCTCTTTTTCTAAACTATTTAGAAAATAATTCTCTCTCTCATTATTTCATCAAAGAAAATATTCTTTTATGGTGCGACCCTGTAGGTTCAATATTATGCCGATAGTAGAAATAAATAATAATAAACTTTTATTAATTATTTACATGAATACTAAAATTCACTAAATATAATTAACTAATTAATTATATTTATTCTATATCGTGAGCGATGCTTCTCAACATATCGCAACTATCCGGATAATATGAATTCACTGCTTAGAATACCAAGAACCTGTCAGTGACTAGTTACCGTACAATGAATTCCTTCTACCCTTATAATATCCCGAATAAATACAAGGCATGGATCTCGTGTCAGGCCTATCAAATTTAATCATATGATTTCTTATTCATAATGCAAAGTTCATATTAATGCAAATTAGAAACTCCTTTCTAATTTCATACGCTCTGGCCAGAGATTCCAGAACTCGCATACTAAGAATAACATAGGATATTCTCTTCCTATACTGGAAGGGGTAGATCCTCTATTGACGTTAACTATCTCTATACACAAATCCCTATGCCCAGAATAGACCTAATGGATGTCCTTGAGACTAAGGACTAAACCAAAGCACAGTTCATTATATATAAGATACCTTTAACGATCTCTAGTCTAAGGACACTTGTATAACTATCACTCAGTTAATAACTATTGACACGTGAGTAATCTCCATTAGTTGTTCAACTTATCGAGTCATGTTCAGTGAACTTATTCCCTAATAAGCACCTACTTACTAGCTATAGTGTCACCACACAAATGCCTATGAGAACAGACATCCTCCTGAAGGGAGCAAGCATAGTATATACCAATCTTTGCGGATCCACTAACATCCGATTAGTTATCCTATGATCAAGAACTGTTTTAGTCTAGAGTTGTCGTCTTCTAGATCTCACTATTATAATCTCATTATAATTCTAGAAGCTTTACTCTAAACTATGGAACATCTTATTTAATACACTTTAAATAGATAAAGCCCATAATAAAAACATAACAAGTCTTTTATTAATTCAAATAAAATCAAATAGGACTACAAGAAAGTTCTTCCTAACTCATCATACATGATTGGATTTAGGACAAACACTATCAATCTCCCACTTGAACTAATGCCAATCACCCTGGTATCTAATACCCATCTTCTCTTTATGACGATCAAAGTGAATCTGAGACAATGACTTTGTGTGGGGGTCTGCTACGTTGTTATGTGTGTCAACTCTCTCAATCTTGACATCTCCTCTTTCAATGATTTTTCTAATCAAATGAAAGCGTCGTAAAACATGTTTGGAATTTTTATGAGACCTAGGTTCCTTGGCTTGTGCTATTGCTGTGTTGTTATCACAATACAACACAATAGGCTCCTCAATGCTAGGAACAACTCCCAACTCAGAAACAAATTTCCTCATCCAAACGGCTTCTTTTGCAGCCTCACTTGCAGCTATATATTCTGCTTCCGCTGTGGAGTCAGCCGTTCTAGACTGTTTGGAACTCTTCCAACTAATCGCACCACCATTCAGAGTAAACACGTACCCTGACATGTATTTTCTATCATCACTTTCTGATTGAAAACTAGAGTCAGTATAACCCTCTATTTTCAACTCAGATCCACCACCAAAACAAGAAAAATATCCTTAATCCTTCGCAAGTACTTAAAGATGTTCTTCACTACTTTCCAGTGGTCTTCACCTGGATTGGACTGATATCTGCTCGTCACACTGATTGAATAAGCAGCATCAGGCCTAGTACATAACATCGCGTACATGATAGATCCTATTGCTGAAGCATAAGGAATCTTACTCATACGCTCTCTTTCCTCAGGTATGTTAGGAGACATCTTTTCGGAAAGGGACACTCCATGGCTCATCGGTATGAGACCTCTTTTGGAGTTTTCCATGCTAAACCTTTTAAGCACTTTCTGGATGTATGTACCCTGGGTAAGACCTATCATTCTTCTAAATCTATCTCTATAGATCTTAATACCGAGAATGTAGGATGCTTCTCCCAAGTCCTTCATAGCGAAGTTCTTCGATAGCCACACTTTGACTGATTGCAACATCGGTATATCATTTCCTATAAGAAGTATGCCATCCACATACAATACAAGAAATGTTACCGCGCTCCCACTAACCTTCTTGTAGACACATGGTTCATCTATGTTTTTGATAAAACCAAACTCTTTGATTGTCTCATCAAAACAGATGTTCTATCTACGAGAAGCTTGCTTTAAACCATATATGGTTTACAGCAGCTTACACACTAGGTGTTCATTTCCCTTGGAAAGAAAACCCTCTGGCTGTGTCATATACACTTCCTCTTTAAGTTTCCCATTGAGGAAGGCCATTTTCACATCCATTTGCCAGATCTCATAGTTGTAGTAAGCAGCAATCGCAAGCAAAATCCGAATTAATTTTAACAGGGCTACAGGCGAAAAAGTTTCATCAAAGTCAATCCCTTGGCTTTGTCTGAATCCTTTTGCCACGAGCCTGGACTTATATGTCTCCACCTGGCCATCTGCTCCAATATTTCTTTTATATACCCATTTGCACTCAATAGGCTTCACACCCTCAGGTGCTTCAACCAAAGTCCATACTTGGTTGGTATACATAGATTCCATTTCGGATTTCATGGCACTTTGCCATTTCTCTGAGTCAACACTACTTATAGCCTCATTATAGGTCATAGGGTCGTCATCATCAATGATTGACAACTCATTATCATTCTCAATGTCAAGGCCATAATACCTCTCAGGTTGGCGAGACACTCTCCCTGACCTACGAATGGGCTGTTCCATAGAAGTTTGTTCAGTCTGAACAGGTATTTCCACTTGATTCGTAGTAGTTTGTGCTTCTTGAACTTCATCAAGTTCAATTTTACTCCCACTATTTCCTTCAAGGATAAAATGCTTTTTCAAGAAGGTAGCATGTCTGGAGACAAACACCCTATGATCGGTATAAAAGTAATACCCTAAAGTCTCTTTAGGATATCCCACAAAACTACATTTTACGGATCGAGATTCCAGCTTATCTGGGTCAACTTTCTTGACATAAGCTGGACATCCCCAAATCTTAACGTATTTAAGACTCGGTTTCCTTTCTTTCCATATCTCATATGGAGTTGAGGAACAGATTTGGAAGGCACCTTATTCAGTAAATATGCTGAGGTTTCCAATGCATAACCCCACAGGAATACTGGAAGATTCGCATAGCTCATCATGGACCGAACCATGTCTAACAAAGTTCGATTTCTCCTTTCAGATACCCCACTCAACTGTAGAGTATATGGAGGAGTCCACTGGGAGACTATACCATTTTCTTTGAGATAATTTAGAAACTCTCCATTCAAGTATTCACCACCTCGATCTGAACGAAGAGTTATAATACTAGGTTTGGTTTGTTTCTCCACTTCATGCTTATATTCTTTGAACATTTCAAAGGCTTCAGACTTGTTTTTCATCAAATACACATATCCGAATCTAGATCGATCATCTATGAAAGTAATGAAGTATGAAAATCCACCCATGGCTTGCGTAGACATTTGTCCACATACATCTGTGTGTACCAATCCTACAAATCTGCAGCCCTCTCTCTATGTCCACTAAATGGAGATTTGGTCATTTTACCCAATAGACAAGACTCGCATGTAGGATATGATTCAAAATCAAAGGGGTCAAGTAACCCTTCCTTATGCAATGTCCGCAGTCTATTTTCACTAATATGACCAAGTCTGCAGTGCCACAAAAAGGTGAGATTTTCATCATCCCTTTTTCTTTTATTAGTATGTTCAATTTGTAGTAAATCATTCTCTACATCACATACATACATACCATTATTTAAAATTCCACTTCCATAAAGAACGTTATCTCTAAGAATTGAACATTTATTATTCTGAATAACAAACGAAAATCCAGCCAAGTCTAACATGGGAATAGAAATAATATTCCTCACAATCGAGGGAACAAAATAACAATTATTTAAAAGAATAGTCTTGCCCGTAGGCATATGTAAATGAAATGATCCTACAGCTTCAGCAGCAACTCTTGCTCCATTTCCCATCCGTAGAATCACCTCCTCTTCCTCAAGAGTCCTACTTCTCCTTAGTCTCTGTAATGAATTGCAAATATAAGAACCACAGGCGGTATCTAATACCCAAGTAGAAATTTAATTTAATGACATATTCACTTCAATCATGAACATACCTGAAGCAGAAGTGGTAGTCTCACTACCCTTCTTCTTCTTCAATTCTGCAAGATAAACCTTGCAGTTCCTCTTCCAGTGCCCCACCTTGTTACAGTGAAAGCAAACAACTTTGCTCTTGGGGTCTTCAGCTTTTGGTGGAACAGGCCTTTTCTCACCTACTTTCTTCTTCTTGGAAGGGTTCTTCTTCCTTTTCTTAGGATTGGAACCTTCACCAATTAGAAGAACAGAGCTCTTCTTAGGGGAAAATTTTGATTCCGCAGTCTTCAACATGTTGTGAAGTTGAGCCAGGCTGACATCCAGCTTATTCATGTGAAAGTTCACAACAAACTGCGAAAACGAACCCGGAAGTGATTGCAAGACCAAGTCTTGGCTCAGCTCCCCATCCATGGCAAAACCAAGTTGTCCAAGATGTTCAGTCAAATTGATCATCTTAAGTACATGGTCATTCACGGATGATCCCTCAGACATCCTACAACCGAACAGCTCCTTCGATATCTCATATCGAGCTGTCCTCCCTGCCACATCATATAACTTTTGTAGATGCATAAGGATAATATGAGCATCCATATGCTCACGCTGCTTCTGTAGCTCAATGTTCATGGAAGCTAGCATGATGCATTGAGAAACATTTGCATCATTTATCCACTTATGATACATAACATGTTCATCATTATGTGCATCGTTAGCAGGTTCATTAGGCTTAGGTGAGTCAAGCACATATTTCAGCTTCTCCACCCTGAGAACAATTCTCAAGTTTCGAAGCCAGTCAGCAAAATTAGGACCAGTCAACTTGTGAGCATCTAGTATACTCTGGAGTGATAGTGCAGAAGACATAACGTATATAGTAAATCTGTAAATGATGAACACATAAAAACACTTAGCAAATATTCAATTTTATTTTAAAATACTATATGAATCGGGTCTTTATTCATAAGTGGCTCCCACTAGTTAATCTAATTTACACAACCCCCTTAAGTGAAAAATTAAGCATTCATAATGCTAGTGGGAATAAGGATCCTACATTTCATCACACAATCTCGGCTATAGCACAAAACGTCATGTGATGTTCAATAGGCAGACAACTCTTGTCAATTATAACTTATGTTATTCCCTAATAAAACTTTAGCCTCTTAAATAATTGAGTCACGGCTGTAGCACGACGGACTCAATATTCTAAGTCAAGTCTAACCCAACATTTCGTACAATTGAATCAGTTTCCAACGGCTCACGGCTGCAGCACGTAACGACGTTTAGATTCTAATTCAATGTACACATCTCTATGTAATAGAGAAGTATTTCTTATTTCGAAATCAAAGCCCTCGGCTGTAGCACGAAACGACAATGATTTAAAAATAAGAACTACTTTCTACCATGTTGGAAGGCTATGACCGACACAAGCTCGTTGTGTCATTGGCCAATTACTACTTGATATTATTTAATTTTAGAGGGATTATATTATGTTACAATCATAATCATATTATAAAGAGATTCTTCCTTTTAAATTAAATATTTCAAATCAATAATCGATAATCAGATGATTCCCAGATCGGGGGGAGCATTGTCAAGAGGCGTCACTTAATACCCCTTTCTTACAGATCAAAATCTGCTTTTGACAGAATCATCCTTTCTCTCAAAATTGAAAATTCATATTTAATTACGTGTTTCATAAACACAAGAATCTCATGATTGTATTCATAATATTATTGTTAAGGCAAGAAACGATTTCTATTCTAGATTTTCTAGAGCACGCCTTATTTTGATTTAAGTTCACCTAAATCTATCATCGCATGTTAAACATAGGCATATATCTCATATATAAAAATAAATAAAAAAGTAAGTATGCAAGCAATATCATGTCACACATTGATATAATGATGTATGGATTTATTATAGCATTTAAAAGCAATTAAAACAATTAAAACATGCTTTAAAACACTTTCGGGAATATAAACAGTTCAAAACTTTTATATAAAAAATATTTGACCACTCTATTAGATCCGTCTCGGAAAAACGAATCCAACGATATATTGCACGTCCAAAACGGAGTTACGAAACTCCCAAAAAATCAATTTTAATAAAGACAAAGGGCTGTAACGCATTACAGGAATGCGTTACACGGCCTGTAACGCATTCCGGTAATGCGTTACAACTCTTTTAAGCCATTAAAGGGTGTAACGCATCCCGAAAATGCGCAACAGGGTGTAACGCATTCCGGGAATGCGCGACACCCCCCACGCGTGCGTCTCACGCGCCCAGGCCGCGGTTGTTCAGTTTTTCAGTTTTTTTTTTGTTGTTTCCTTCTTCGTGCCGTTGCCCCCTTCCCTTTACTAACTGCTGTTACAAAAAGGAGATGTAACCTCCTTTCCCTTTACTCCCTTATTAATAACTCTTTATTAATATTATTATTATTTTAATTTTATTATTAATAAATTATTTAATATTTAATTAATAAATTAATAAAAATCAAAATAATATGATTTCTTAAATCAGGCAGTAGCAGAAAATTATCAAATCAGCCATGGGTCCTTGTGCAAATTTTAATCATATTTATTCACATGCATAATTATTCCATGAATTTTAATTAAAACAATTTTAAAAAATTCATAACAAATAATCTACACATCACAAAATTATGAAAAAAATACCTAGATATCAGTAGTCAAAATCTCATGCAAAAATTATTTCAAATTAATTCATAATTAAATCCAAATAAACTTGGAAAATCATAATAAATCCATACATGCATAAAAAAATATGAATTTTTTTATATGAATCTCTATATGCAGAACCTAGCTCTGATGCCATTGAAGGAATTTACAGATGAGTGGAAGCGTGAAATAACATTTAATCTGTAAAAAGTATATATCGCACATATAGAAAAACGTATAAAAAGGAAAAACCGAGGAATCGTAACCATACATTGTGAATCGAAGCTTTATAAAAAAAATGGAGTGCTAGCAGTTGCTGCTCAGTGTGTGAAGCACTCTACCGGTATCCACCAAGAATGATCCTCTTCGATGAACCTTTTTATAAAACCGAGCTTTTATAAAAATGGAGTTTTTGGGAGAAAGAGAGAGAGAGGAAGAAGATGGAGGCTAGGGTTTTCACAAAACCAAGTATATAAATAGAACGAGCCATCTCATTCTATTTATAGGGCTCTCCTAGGATTTTATAATATATCTTTATATATATATATATATATTAACCCCCACATTTTATCTTTATAAAATGCTTTAATAATAATTAAAACTATTTTAATCATTATTTCTTTTTCTAAACTATTTAGAAAATAATTCTCTCTCTCATTATTTCATCAAAGAAAATATTCTTTTATGGTGTGACCCTGTAGGGTCAATATTATGCCGGTAGTAGAAATAAATAATAATAAACTTTTATTAATTATTTACATGAATACTAAAATTCACTAAATATAATTAACTGATTAATTATATTTATTCTACATCGTGAGTGATGCTTCTCAACATATCGCAACTATCCGGATAATATGAATTCACTGCTTAGAATACCAAGAACCTGTCAGTGACTAGTTACCGTACAATGAATTCCTTCTACCCTTATAATATCCCGAATAAGTACAAGGCATGGATCTCGTGTCAGGCCTATCAAATTTAATCATTTGATTTCTTATTCATAATACAAAGTTCATATTAATGCAAATTAGAAACTCCTTTCTAATTTCATACACTCTGGCCAGAGATTCCAGAGCTCGCATACTAAGAATAACATAGGATATTCTCTTCCTATACTGGAAGGGGTAGATCCTCTATTGACGTTAACTATCTCTATACACAAATCCCTATGCCCAGAATAGACCTAATGGATGTCCTTGAGAATAAGGACTAAACCAAAGCACAGTTCATTATATATAAGATACCTTTAACGATCTCAAGTCTAAGGACACTTGTACAACTATCACTCAGTGAATAACTATTGACACGTGAGTAATCTCCATTAGTTGTTCAACTTATCGAGTCATGTTCAGTGAACTTATTCCCTAATAAGCACCTACATACTAGCTATAGTGTCACCACACAAATGCCTATGAGAACAGACATCCTCCTGAAGGGAGCAAGCATAGTATGTACCAATCTTTACGGATCCACTAACATCCGATCAGTTATCCTATAATCAGGAACTGTTTAAGTCTAGAATTGTCGTCTTCTAGATCTCATTATTATAATGTCATTATAATTCTAGAAGCTTTACTCTAAACTATGGAACATCTTATTTAATACACTTTAAATAGATAAAGCCCATAATAAAAACATAACAAGTCTTTTATTAATTCAAATGAAATCAAATAGGAATACGAGAAAGTTCTTCCTAACTCATCATACATGATTGAATTTAGGACAAACACTTTCAGCATGAATATGCAAACTATATGTGACTCACTCAAAACACATAATCCTTAACTGCTACCCCCAAACTTAAAATATTCAATGTCCTTAGTGAAGATAATAGCAAGGAATCAGGCATACCTAATCAGAATCAGGATCATGACCCTCAAGGGGTGGAGTGTCAGGATTGTCTGGAGGTGGATACACAGAATCCTCTTCGAATATTGGCCACTGGATATCCAATCCTATGGCTCTGAATGCAGTCCCCAATGCCTGGGTAAGGTTATGTGCAAACCTGCTATGGATGTCATGGATCGCATCCATCCTCCTAACTAAACGCCTATACGGTATCATACTCAAACCAACACTGCCCTGTGCTTCCTGCTGCTGCGATCCTGAAGGACCGGTCTCTCCCAACTCCGCTCTCCAAGCTGCTTCGCTCTCCAGCGTCGTACCACCAGTATATGCCTGAGGAGCTAGCCTTCCACCTGGAAGATGGTCATAAGAATATCCAAGCCCTTTAGGATCGGGCTTCCCACCATACCACTCCGTCATATTCAACAGTGTCGAACTATCAATCGGGGCACTCGGGAGCTGCAACTGCTCATATGCCGGCCAATGAACTCCAACCGCCACACACAACTTCGTCACAATAGACGCATAAGGTATCGAACCCGTAGTACTCCCTCGCAAGAACCTCAGAATACCATGATGAATCCCCATCCCAAGATCCACATAGTCTCCCTGCAGAATGCCCCACAATAATCGTGCACGCTCCATAGTAACATCATGCACGTGAGAAGACGGCATGATATTAGCACAAATAAAAAAATTCCATGCACGTGCAAATCCGTTCATGCACGATGCAGGGAAAGTGGCATACTCGTTCGTGCCCTTCTTGAACTTCCAATGAGTCTCAGGCACACAGAGGGTAGCAACAATCAAATCCAAGTTAAACTCCTTCGGAGTCTTCTCATTCCAGTTCTCCTGATCTGGCCTCCTCTCGGGCTGCTCAATCGCCCTACGAATAGCCTCGGCACTGTACTCCACCATCATCCCCTAACCACCGTGAAACCGTTCTTTTCCGCCTTAGCATTTGCGTAGAACTAACGCACCACACTCATGGGCACAATAACGGGTGTCTCGCAAAAAGCAACCCAGCCCATCTCCAAGATCATCTCCAACAACTTACCATCTTTCCCCGATGGCAGAAAACCATGCTCCTTGGCTATAGGCTTTGAAAGCAGCCTCACATACTCCGCCTCAGCCTCGGGAGTTGAAAGTGTAGGCCTCACACCAGCCACACTCGAAGAATCAGTGGTGCTGTTGCTTACTTGGGTTCGCTGTCTTTTTGGTGCCATTGAGATTGAATAAGTTTGATAGAATAGAAGTTTGTAAGAGAGATTTGTGTGTTTGAGAGTTTGAGAAGTGATGGAGAAGTTTGTGTATAATTGTGTGTATATATAGGAGTTTAGGGATAAAATTAGTTATGGAAAAGGAATGGGAATTGATTATGGGAATAATGGGAATAATGGGTTTGATTTGGAGAGGGAAATATGGGATGTGGAAGAGTAAAAATCAGGTTTGAATTGATTTGGAATAAAGTCCCCGATTTTCTCTTTATTAAGACTTTTATTTTTTTTTCCGCAAACAGTGACTCAGCGTGGCCGCCCCGCCGGGCAGCGCGGGCGCGCCGTGCTTCTTGAAAACCAGTGCGGCCACCCCGCATGCCAGTGCGGGTGCGCCGTGCTACTGAATTTTCAGCGCGTCTGTTAGTCCCTTAACAATATAGCAAGAATTACAGAAGGGGGGTTGAATGGAATTCTTGAACCTTTTTCTCGAAATAAAAATGTTCAACTCGAATATAGATATAAGTGTTTTGATTAGCACAATGCGGAATAGAAACTTAATTGAATCAAAACATAAGTAATTAAAAATAAGAGTCTTTAAAAACTTTCTGGTGGATTTAAACAATTCCACCAGAGATATATATTATATATCGAGAGAACTCTGTGTGCAAGAATGCTCACAGCTGCTTACAAATTGAACTACTGAGAATACAGGGAAATGCTCAGGATTCTGCTTACAAAGATTTCTCTGTTTTTGTATCTCAGCTCTCTTGTTTCTATTTGTTACGTTCTTGGTTTATGTATTACCAAGATTACAAAGTCAAAAAGAATGAATAAATATAAAAATTATCAGTCTTAAGCTTTGCTACTTTTCGTCCTCTATTACCCAGTTAATGGGCTTCCACAGTAGATTTTATACATCTCGATGGCTGTGCTCAGCTTTCACTGTTCAACTGCTGTTTGAATTCTTTATATGATCATCCGTTGGACTTTATGAATATCCGTTGGATATATAATCATCCGTCGACTTTCTGAAAATCCGTTGATGGCTTCATTGATCATCCGTCGACTGCTATATTAAACATCCATTGAAAGTCATTTGATCATCCGTCGGTAGCTATTTTGGCTCTTGACTTCATTTCACGTATGCAGAATTACAAGACATCATTTATATACAATTAATCAACCTATTATGCATATCTAGTTAAAGTCAACATGACTTATAGGCTACTACAGAATCTATACAATGATGTATACAAAATTGTGCTACAGACTCATTATTACATAAGCTACTCACTCGATGGATAATAAGTCATCATCCGTCGGGACTATAATGAGTTATCCGTCGGGACTATAATGAGTTATCCGTCGAGTGCTACATTATTTCACTAAGTAAAATCTACTTAGATGTTTTTTTATGAAATCATCAAGTACACAACATATGCACAACAATCTCCCCCAATTTATGTCTACTGAAATTGTAGGCATAAATTAAGAGATACTTGATGATAACAAAACATCCTAAATATACAACTTTAAAGACAAGTAGATAATACTGAAAGTGCTTCAAATAATCAAAATGTATAAAGTTTGGCTCACAGTCATTTCAAGATGCTCCTCTAGCCTGAGCAGATTTTTCTACTTTCTTGAAGGTCTGGATCTTCTTCCAAGCTTTCTGTTATTTTCATCAATCTGATTTTGGAGCTGCCTGTGGAATTCCAGTTCATCAGATTCTGAGAGATCTAACTTTTCTTGCATTTCCAAGAGAGTCTCATTGCTAGAGATACTCAATTGGTCTTCTAACCTGAAGAATCTTCTCACACCTTTGTCATCCATGAACTCCATCAGCCAGTAGGGCCTTAGATGCACTCTTCTCCCTGTGTATGGGATGATTAGAGTCTTTGGGAGTGCATCTTTAGCTCTAATACTCCTTAGTTCTTCAATCTTCTTCAATACTAGTCTTCTTGCAGTTACATTGAACCCAAAGTTCTTCTTGAAGGATGAATAAACTTTAATCAGTATAGCTTGGCTCTCTTGAAGAATCCTGTGAAGTGGCCACACAATCTCCTTTCCTCCTTTGTACTTGAACACTAACCTTTCAGGTAGGTTTCTGTATGCATCAATTCCCCTCACTTCATCTAGTTCATCCAGATAGAGGTTTAGATCAGAAAATTCTTTGATGTCACACAAGTACAAGTAGTCTCCCTTGTTGACTTTGGGTTGAGCTTTAACTACTAATTTGGATTTGAGAGGTGACAGCTTCACTTTATTGACTGCCGTTGACTTTGTCCTTTTTGGCTTGCTAAGGATTGGTAAACTGAAGTCAGGAATTGGTATGTTATCCCACTCTATTGGCTCATCCTTGGGCACAATAGGTTCACCATGAATATTCCTGTAGGGATCCACCACCCTTATATCTTCAAATACCACAGAGGGCTTTGATGCTTGAGTTGTAGCTGATGTGGGTACCTTAGGAAATTGATCTTCCAATTCTTTGTCAACAATATCCAGTTTCCTTTTTGTTCTTCTAGCCAATTCTTTCTTTCTTGGAGATTTCTTCTGTACTTCAATTTGCTTCTTGGATTCAGCAGCTTCAGATGGTTGAGAGGGAATTTGTTGAGATGAATTCACATCCTGTAGCTTGGCCAAGATAGCAATCTGCTCTTTCTTTTGTTTAGTCTTCTTTGCATCTAGAGCAACTTGTTTCTTTTCCTGCTTTAATCTAGCTTTTTCTTCTCTCTTTGCTTGAGCAAATTGTGGATGTCCAGCTACCACACAAATTTCCTTTCCATTTCTGAATATCCTTAGCAATTCTCCTTTTTGAAGCTGAATCAGCTGGATCTTTATAGAAAGCAATTGATCTTGACAGAAGCTTCTTTTCATCAGGCTTGGGTGTTTCAAATACAGTATCCAAGGGGTTCTTTAAGGATGATTTTGAATAATTTACCCTTGGTTTAAGAATCATTTCAGCCTTTGGAGATTTGATGCAGGAAGATTGTCCTTTTTCCAGTAATTTATGCTCATCTCATTCACACTGATTTGCTTGACTTGAGAGTGATGGATGGCTGACTTAACTGGCTCCTTGACAAGTTCAAACTTTTTATATATCTCCTCATCAATCTTATCCCAGTTGATCAAACTCAACTTTCCTTTCTCAGCAACTTTCAAGTTTGCTGCTGCTTTAATTAGATCTATACCATCTGCAACTGGTGGCTTGGAGACAGTAATTGAAGGTACAATTACTTTGCTGATTTGAACTTGAAGTTTCTCCTCCTCACTTGGTCCTTATCCCCTTACTTGGTTC